>NC_044041.1:31976678-32164317 GCF_901765095.1 Microcaecilia unicolor | reverse complement strand
GCCCTCGCCCTCCGACGCCATATGCACGAGTGAGGAAGAATCGGGGAACCCCTGCCCGCTAGAAAAGGTAAAATTACCTGCTTGCCGCTCCGAGCTGTAACGAACTGGTGTCCCCAGTGAGTAGCTGCAATGAACGTTTAAAAACGTCAAAATAAACGCCTTTAAAGACGTTTTAAAATTTTTTTTTTTTTTTAAACGGAGCCAGCGGGAGGGGGGAGAAAAGGAGGGACCTGGCACCACCAGGTTGCCTTGCTCAAAAGAGCCCTCAACCCCAGGCCTCAACAAACCTAAGGATTAGGCTTGGAGGCCTAGCCAGAGCTGCTGTGGTGTGACCACCACCTGCTGAGATAGAGAACATACTGAGGAGTTTCCGGCAGCACAGCACACCACATATAGGGAGGCAAAAGTTTGCTCTCTATCTCCACCTGCTGGTAGATGGACACAACCCACCAGTCTATGGATTGATCAGCTTGATGATATGGAATTATATTTGATAACTGGTGAACAGCTATATATGTCCTATACCTCCCCACATACTTTCTAGGAAGTATGCAAATGTTTAGTTAACTGAACCATTTTTCAGTTACTTATTACAGTTTATCATCTGCATTTTTTTTTTTGTCCACTGTTCCAAGTTCTGAGAATCCTGGTAGTGTGTGTGTTGGGTCTGTGAGTGCTTTCTGGGAACTGTGGGACCACTGGGTGTGTGGCCCCATTAACCTAGAAATCACTGGGGAGACTTGCCCAGAGGCGGTTGTGACCCAGTCGGTGGGTGCTAGTGTAAAGCACAAGGGGGCAGGTGCTGGTGGACCTGAGCTGTGCTGGGATAGACCCTCTAAGCGGCTGTGGGGTAACCTCAGGCGGGTAGCTAGGTGTTTCATGACAATTAGTTTTTATTTCTTCCACAGAAAGGGAATGGGACGTGATATACCGCCTTTCTGTGGTTTTTGCAATTACATTCAAAGTGGTTTACATAGTATATACAAGTACTTATTTGTACCTGGGGCAAAGGAGGGTTAAGTGACTTGCTAAGGGTCACAGGGAGCTGCAGTTGGGAATAAAACCAAGTTCCCCAGGATCAAAGTCTGTCACACTAACCACTAGGCTACTCCTTCACTCCACAGAAGATAACACACTTTGGATTTCCAGAGACTCTTGAGTTTAACAATAGCATCCCCTAGTGTTCAAGCCAGGCAATGGAATATGCGGACATAAGGGAAAGGGGATGAGACCAGGGCAACTGCCCTGCACCAAGGGGCTCCTGCAGTCCATCATTTCTTCCTATTTCTCTCCACCCATCTAAGGTCTCTTTCCCTTCCCCTCACCTTCCTTGTCTAACTTTGTATTTTGTGAACACAGGAACGTCATCAATGCAGCAGGGATTCTGATACGCTTGCTTGCATCTGCCCCGTGCTGTTACTCTGCCACATTCCAACCCTTCCTGTGTCAGCCTGGAAGGAACGCAGCAGAGCAACAGCGCCGGGGCAGATGCAGGCAGCATATCAGAATCCTGCACTGTTTGGTGACCTCCTGTGAACAAAATGTGATTTAAATTAGACAAGGAAAGTGAGAGTGAGGGAAAGGGAGAAGAGACTTTAGATGGGGTGGCAACAAGGGAAAAGGAATGGCAGACCAAAAGCCCCCCTGGAGCTGTTTTAAAGTAGACCCCGGGGGGGGCCAGGATAGAGGGGAGGAAGAGAGATGGATAATGGGGTAGAGGAAAGGAAGAAAGAGGAGAGATGTTGGACCCAAGGATGGTAGTGAGGGAGAGATGTCTAGATGGAAGGGCAGTTGGGAAAAAAGATGTTGGACCCAGGGAAGGAAGGGAGGAAGGGAAGAAGAGATGTTGGTTATGTGGGATGGAGTGGAAGGATACTGGCTCAGGAGTGGACTGGAGGGAGCAATGCTGGACCATTGAGGGGGAAGGGTACAGCATGAGGGGGGCAGCAGGAGGGATGTGGCAGGAAGATGATGGGGGTGGAAGAAAAGGGACAGGGAGATGGGCCATGGGAGGGGGAAGGAGAAGGAGATACTGGGCTAATGAGAATGGAGGGAAGGGAGGGAGAAGGAAGGGAAATAGTGGAAATGTGCAGAACTATATGGGAGAGGCCAAGAAGGAGTGGCAAAATAATGAGCAAAAAGAGGATAGCAAATACAGAGGTAGTATGGAGGGTAGATGAAGATAGAAAGGAATAGCAGGCTGGGGAAGGAGTAGGACGACAAATTGGACAGCTAGGAATGAGAGAATAGGAAAGTTAATAGGTAGCAGAAAAGTTAATTGGGGACCAACATGATGGAAAAATTAAAATGTCCAGACAACAAAGGTAGGGAAAAAAAAGTGTTTTATTTTGAATTATTAACTGGAATAATGTTTACTTTGTATTACAATGTGTTCACATACGTCTTTGTAGTGGTTCAGTGGAATAGTTAGAATGGTTTGGGGAAGGGGGGGGGGGCCAATGCGCAGGGCTGAACCTAAAGTGACGGGCAACCAAATTTTCCTCCCTGCCTGAAATGCAAAATATACATACCTGAGCTAGCGAGGGATCTTTGTGCCCCTACCAGGGAAGACTTCCTCTTCCTTTGCCACTCCAACAAGCTAGAACTCTCCAAGCTCTGCAGGCCAGCAGCAGTGTTCACAAGCTGTTGCCGTCACTGCTGGTCCCAGCCCCTGTGAATGCTTGGTTTTTCTGCACGTGTGAAAAGCCGAGTATGCATGGGGGGGCCAGCAGTGGAGGCAGTCACTTGAGAACACAGCACCACGCTGCAGAGCTTGGAGAGCTCTGGTTGCCAGACCAGAGAGGGTGGTCTTCAGCTGGCACAGCATGGGGATCCCTGCCAGCCACAGCAAAGGTGAGGACTAATTTTGGAAGATCTGAGCTCAGACGTGTGGGGTGGGGGGACCCAGGCCCCCTGTGGTTATGCACTGATTGTGCAATACAAAAGGAGTACATTTCTGTTTTTTTTGGTATTGTAGATATCATTCTTTATGGACAAGCGGATAAGGCAGTTGCACATAGGTGACGGCCATCACACAATGGTGCCAGCTTGGACCTGCTTTCCGTAGAGCTCAGAAAACTCGAAGGACCTTCTAAACCTGTTCCAGCATGCACACCCCCCCCCCCCCCCCCCTAGAGGCAACTACTGCCACCCTTGTCAGTCCTTTTCCCATCCGCTCAAGATTTGACAGATATGCTCCCTTCTCTTCTAAAAATTCCCTCTCGTTTCGACTTAGAATCCATCCTTTCTCTATGGGGGGGAAGAGCAAAAGCAGGAAAAAAAACTGAGGAGGTGATCACAGATAAAGCAAAAAAAAAATCCTGTTCTGACGCATTTACCACATTAAGTGTTTGCTTGCCCCAGAACCAACCACTACGTGGCGTGCTGTAAGTAAGTGCCGCCCAGATGTCTGCACAGGCCAAGAAAGGTTGCAGTTCATTATTCTTTAAAGGGACTGGGAATGCACCGGTTGCTGTTCCTGCTCTCATCTTTCAAGCAACTGTGGGAAATCTGTGCCTCTTGAGGGCCCTGAACTAGACTCTACTGTATAATGCTCTCGGCTATAAGTTAAATAATGTAAAACTCTTTTCCCCCCAATTTTAAAACACGTTAATAATGAAGATTGCTTTCTATGAAATTCAATTTTCGAGGGGGGGGCGTGTCCAGATGGCGACACTCAGGTGAACGAGGATAGAGCCCTTCTTGTATCGACGCCCGACTAAAGAAATTTTTCCTACGATGCCTCATACAAAAAGAAAGGGAACGGTCCGAGGAGAAGCTTCGACAACCCGGACCGCTTCCCTTGTCAGCGTCGATTGAAAGGTACCACCTCGCGAATTTCTACCCAGGACGCCGTGAGGGGTCCCGGCTCTCCTCAAGGCAGGGAAAACCTTGAGGACTTGGACCGTGATGTTACTCTCTCACCTCCGGCGCTTCATCCGTCCGCCTCCCATCACGACCAGCCGCCAGAACCAGAGAGGAGTACCCGAAACCGGAGGTTTGCTGGGACTACCTCGATCGAATGGATACTGGAAAGGTGGTATGTGCAGGTGAGGCTGGAACCTTTGAGCTCTCCGGCGTTGAATTGAAGCTATTGAAAGCAGCTTCGGGAAATGGTGTCAGTGGAGAGCATTTGGATTGTTCTCCAACAGTTGGCAGCTACCGTAGAGAAATCCACAAGGGAAATTTCTACACTTGTGAGTACCATGAACACTTTTTCTGAATCTCTGGTTCGAATATTAGAACAGATTTCTCCACACAAACTAAGGAGATTAAACAAGATGTTAAAAAACTACAAGATTTATCCTCAGAAATGATTAAAGATAAACTTATAATTAAAAGAAGGATTGAACAAATTGAAAACCATAATCGGAGACTTAATTTGCGTATCTTAAATTTCCCAAGAGAGATAGGAATATCACCACTGGAAGTCTTTAAAAAATACTTGATTGAAGTTTGAGATATTCCCCTGAAACTTTACCTCTGGTAAATAAAGTTTACTACATTCAAAACAAAATTCCTCAGGAAAAGAAATCTTGGAAGGAAATTTGAATATACTGAACTGTTGGAAGTTTCTTTATCTGAACAGTCTGAAAGAATGACATTATTTGTTCAATTAGTTTTTCAACAGGACATTGAAGCGTTAAAAAAAAAATATACTTTCGAAAGATGAATGAATTTGTTTTATGGTAAAACAGTAAGAATATATCAAGATGTGACAAAGCAGACACAAGAACTTAGGAAATTGTTTCTGAGTATGAAAAGGAAACTTTAGATATAGGTGCTTCGTACTATCTGAATTACCCTAGTAAGTGTGTTTTGAAATATCAAGGATAAAATACATATTTTTTCAGCCAGAGCAATTAAGAGTTGTTTCTGGATTCAAGGAAACTATCTGCGGAAGCTAACAACTGATTAGAAGTATTTGTAATAGGTGAGAAAATGCGTGTTAAGCTTTTTCCTAAATTATACCTGTTTTGATTTCCCCATTTTTTTTGTTTCATGCCCCCCCTCTTACTTGTCTATTTGTGATTTAAAGAAGACATACAATATATGATTACAAAAGTTTTCTTTGGATATTTTATCCTAATGTTTATTTGGGGTCTGTTTTTCTGTAACAAGTTTTTCTTGTGATGTAAAATTTTGAAATTATAAATAAAGAATTAAAAAAAAGAAATTCAATTTTCTTTTAAAAATCAATAAACCTACAAACTTTGTCTTATATCCCAATCTTTTAAACCACCAAAGCACAGAGCAAATAATGTTCAGTTAACCAGAGAAATTTTCCTTTTTTTTTTTTAATCACCTTTGGCCTAAAAAAAAATATCCTGAACTGATTTTTTTTTTTTTTACTTTATAATTGATGTACAAGTTTTGACCACCATTGATGTTTACAACCAAATGATGTACTTTTACTTATTATAAACTTGACCACTGTGAATTGGCTAAGGATCATACATAAAACTGAACCCTGAAAAATGGAAAGGGTCAAATTAATGACAATATTAACTACACAGACAAGATCCAGAGGGGAACATTTTATTTCTTACTCCAGTGCTGGAATATATTTACTCAATTTAGCTGTTTTTTTGGCCAGACATGAATGTTACAAGCATTTCTTGTACAATTGTTTAAACAAAATTTAGAAACACAGTCAAAGTAATGATTTCCTCAAAATTTTATTACTTCTACTAACTCATGCTTATTTCATTGTTCTAGAGTTTATGCAAACCTCTAAGTTCTATATTAGGCAGAGGGGTTTATAAGAAAAATTAACTGTTTCAAAATTCATGGTTTAATATGTTCTGGTATAGGAGTAGAATATTTTAATATGTTTTGCTTCTACAGACACATAGCATCTAAGTTTCCTTTATCATGCAAGCTGTGAATTATATAATACTCCATTTACCTGTCTTTTGGGATCCCAATTAAAGAGAACAGTTAAATCTCTGTTGTCACGTAGATCATTCCAAGGAATATCATCTTCTTCTGGACTCAAACTCATGGATTTTACACTCTCTTCTAAACTAATTGATCTGCAGAATTTTTAAAAAAAGAAACCCGCTGTTAACAATAAGACACCAAATCTCTCACATAAGCCAACAGCTGGCATAATGATTCTACTACCTCACGTCTACAGAGAAAAGATTATGATACCAAGCAAAGAAAACCATTCTTAATATGGAAACTCAATCGGTCTTCAGAAAAGTGCTCTTAGTCTAAAATGGAGCAGGAATTATGCAAAAGACTTTAAAAATAATTAAATTTACAGGTATAATGCAACTTGATTAGAAGTGGTTCCTTTGTACAGACAGGGAGAGAGCACATGTAAAATGGTGTGCACATTAGAGATAGGCTTTCAGCACAAGAAACAGTGCTGGGTCCAGAAATGTTTCTTTTGACTACATTTGTTCATACAGCGTGTTAGCTTATATAATCAAAACTTGTCCAAAATAACCATGAGCGTATCATAACCCCACTTGCAAGATTTTAGAACTTCAATTAAGACATCTAGCATCTGTATAAACCTCAGGTCAGCAAAATTAGTACACTGAATTAAGAGACTAACAAATTTATGATATCTGCTGAACTCTCTATATACAATGCACAGAAATTACTTGAAACAATTGTCTGTATAAAAACTTAATTCATGCAGGGAGGTGATGGCATATGACTGGCTGGTACCTATTTCAGAATCTACAGTATGCCATAGGGCTGCCCATCCTGGGTACGCAGGGCATGGCAGCAAGACTGTCTTTTCTGGGTGGTACTGGAATCCTGTACAATTGAGAAAGCGTTCTGCTTCCGGTCAGGACTTTCACATGCTCCTATGATTCCAGCATACGTACATATTGGCTTCCAGTAAGAGGTCTAATAGCATCCGTTCAGTGCGGACTTGTGCAAAATGAAGCGAATTGTTTCAGGTCTGTTTCTAAAAGCAATAAATTCTGGTATCTTCTCAAATGCGCCATATTTATATGCTTGAATATATATTCGGAGGTCTAGATTGGGCAAAAAAGAATAAAGGAAAAAAAAATGTTACTATTACATTAATATGAACATTAAAAAAAATTACAAAAGATTATTATAAAACCTGGTTCATTTTATTAGCCTGACAAATTCAACCAAATCTACTTTCCATTTTTTTTAAACAACTATTTGTTCTATGGCTTACATTCTGATTTCCTATGCACAGAATCAACCAATCACTGGTCACCAATAACGAGCCAAACCAAGGATATGTTCCATCAAGGAAGTGAAGTCTGAACAAATTAATACATAGCATGCCCGATTCCTGTCTCATTTAACGGTTCAAAGGTTAGATAGACAGAGACTACAATAATGTTTTTGATAGAATAGAATACAATATGCAATCTAATACCATCTTGCTTCTGACATACTAGAAGAGTTTTTAAAATATGCATTTTCATCATAATTTTCCAGGCTAGCACCAGATTCTCAACTGTTTTCTAACTCACAGTTGACTCTTCAGAGTATGTGCTCAATATTTTCTAGCATACATAGCTCTAAACTACCCTAACCTCCTAACTGTATTACCCTCTTTATACTCCATCCTTTGAATGGATCTAGTGTGACTGTTTCTTCTGCTGACCAACAGCAGGCAGGGAAATTTCCTCCAAGACAAATTACAGAATGCCACTATTCAGCCAGCAGGGGGTCACACCTGTAGAAACTAAGTCATCACATCTCCCACAGAAAGGCATCAACATATAGCCTGCTGGCCATTTCTAGCTTAACAGGTTCCTTAAACTAGCCATGCTACTGTCCCCATTCCTCTACTCCAGTCCAACCCTGCACAAGATGAAATATCACTGTGACCCTGCATAATATGGTCACCAGCCTAATGATTTTGGTGCTGCTTCCATGCAAAAAGCCCAGCCCAAGAGGTACAATCTTCTGGTGTTCTAGGCTGGCACTGGGCTCCCCTTAAATTCACAGTGAATAACATTGAGAGGAGATGGGTCTAACTGGACTTCTCTCTTTCCGTGACGAGAGAGAGATTGGGCACGATGGTGCAACACTTGGGTCCCACTGTCAGGCTCAACATCGGAGTACTGATCAGCTGCCTTGGGCTGCTGCTGTGGCTTCCCCATTTAAAAGGAAGGCAGCAGCTCAACACTTCCATGAGCTCAAATACAAAATTTGGGTTCTGTTAATTACCGGATTGCAAAAAACAATGTGTGTGTTTGCCTGGTAGTTTTTAAAAATAAAGGAAGAAATGAAAAATAATTAAGCGATGAAACACTGCAGCTATGCAGATGTAACTGCTTGCAACACTGGAGGATTTCCCCTCCTCCAACTGCCTTTTTTCTAGTCTGGTCCAACTCTGAAATGACTGACACCTGGTTCTAAGGACGTGACCTCTGCAGCCTGGCGATTCTCAGGGACTCCAATTTGGAGAATTCCACAAGCAATGCACAGGATTCCAGCTTAGCAACAGAAACATTCCCCCCCCCCCCCCACACTGAACTTCCAAAGGATCACAGAGGACTTACAGATCACCCATCTGCTATTTTAAAAGTAACTGCATGCAGTTACCACTAAGGATTAAACAAAAAACTGCTTTTCACTTACATCTTTCTGGTTGGAGTGAAAAAACCTGAGTGCAAAATTGCAAGATTGTGAAGCAGCAGCATACTGGCCCAGTGATTCTGCATACCGTGTCAGCAGGTAACTAAAACAAAAACATTTTCTATCAAGTCCATATCAAAAACATGCTTGGTGTGTTATCCAACACCTCTTATTCAATGTGAGTAGAGACTACGAAAGTGGCAAAGAAACCAAAATACTAAAGGGTCCTTTTTCTAAGGTGCACTAACGAATTAGTACAGTGGTTCCCCAAACTGTACACTATAGCACCCTGGTTTTCCGCAGCAAACTCTCAGGGGTGGCACGGCGCTCCCTACTTTCCTCTCCCACGGGTCCGGCATCTGCCACTTCCTGTTTCATCCCCCGCCACAGCTGCAGTGCTTGCAGCTTACATTTTCGGGCCATCCGCGATTCACAAAGGCACTGTGGGGGGACTTCCCTCTGCTGCCGCGTCCAGCCCTCTCAACAGGAGGTTGCATCAGAGAGGGCCAGACGTGGAAAACTGGGAAGGCTCCGGAGTGCCTGTGTGAATCGCAAATGGCCTGAAAATGTAAGCTGCAAGCACTTCAGATGCGGCGGGGGAAAGAGAAGGAAACAACACCGACCCTGGTCCTGCAGGAAAGAAGGATGCTGGATTTGGGGACGGCAGAGGGCTACAGGGAAAGGGAGACCTATGTGGCCGGGGGGGGGGGGTGCCGTGAACGCAAAAACTTTGGGAGCTTCTGCGTGTATTAAGTGCCATGCAGACCACAGGTATATAATAGGCTGCGCTGCATTTAGCGTGCGCTAAATCCATTAGTGCACCTTAGTAAAAAGACCCCTAAACAAGGAATTTTAACCCTTGATTTTTTAAAATATAAACATAGGCATAGAATGGAGAAAGTCATGGCAATGAGCATGTAAATGCATGCTGACTGCCTCATTGGCTATTCCTCCCCAATGCTCAGCGGGAAGCACGCTCCTCCGGCTGCAAACCCTACTCCAGCTTGGAGCTGGCCTTAGGGTTTGTGAAGTAGCCTGGCCAACCCCCCCCCCCCCCCCAAACACTTTAAAACCATTGTGGTCCAGTGGGACTCCAGCCCCCCCCCCCCCAAAAAAAATGTCAAAGGCCCTGGTGGTCTGGTGGACCTCAGACCGCCCACCCCCAAGGACGTAGGTGCCTGGAGGTTCGGTGGACCCCCAAACACCTAACCCTCCTAAAAAATAAAACCTGGTGGTCCAGTGGGACTCTTGTCCAGCCCCCCCCCCCTCCCCCGAAGGCTAGATCTGGTGGGCTAGTAGTCCTCCCCAACTCCCCTACCTTGAAGGAGGGACTAGCTCTCCCTCCCTCCTCCTGCTGGGCCAGGGAACCTCAAAATGGCGACACTCCACCCACTGGGCAGGGCTTAACTTCCATATAAGGGAAGGAGGGTTTGAAGATTGTGCCTGGTCTCTTGAGCGCATGCCCAGGCACAATCCGCCCACTTTAGTGTGATTATCCTCATGCTGGAAGCCAATAGCACACATATCATTTGCATACTATTAGTTTCAAGCATGAGGAGTTATTATTGGGTGCTGCTGTAGCGGTAAACTCCAGTGCTGTTCCATATAGCGCCAGAGTTTTGAGCATTGGGGCCTAATGTTTTATCGAAAGTAAATCAGAAATGCTTTCAGCACAAAGATTACATATTCCTGGTCACTTTTCAACCACTTTTTTAGAACACAGATTCCACGTACACGCAAGAATTTATGTGTGACCAGAAGTGAATCTTATTCCATCAGAAAGCAGATAACCGTGAAATTAATAAATCACAGACTACATACGTCAATTTTTTTTGAGTAAAAACTAAAGTGCCAGATTTGGACTAATCAAAATATAATTTTAATTAAATTAAAGTTATGGACATCCTTTGATTCAATAAGAAGCAGCGTTGAAGAAATTCAATTCCCTCAAGACATACTAGAGCACTGGCTTTGGTAAGCAGCATTTGGGTGCGGAATGCCTCTTGATCTAGTTAACAGAATGAAGGGCATGAACGATAGAAGAATGGATACATTCTGAATATTATAATCCCTCATGTCTAAAGAGTCATGGATTCGATATACTGCCTTTCTGGGGTACAACCAAAGCAGTTTACATTTTACACAGGCACCTTCTCTGTCCCTAGTGGGCTCACAATCAAGTTTTGCACCTGGGGTAACAAAGGTTTAAGTGACTTGCCCAGAGTCACAAGGAGCTGCAGTGGGAACTGAACCCTGTTCCCTGGCCACTGCACTAATCATTAGGCTGCTCCTCCACGACAGACTTGCAATTAGTGTGATTATCCTGTCTTTTTTTGTCCTTTTTTTATTTTTATGATGATTGTACAGGGCTTTGGTCTGGGCATCAGTTTAAATGGTATAGCAAGAATTAAAACTGGCAACAGACTGCTAAGAACTTTTTGAACCCTAGCAATTAAGCAGAGAATCAGCACTGGACTGCACCAACCCCAAGGGTCTGAAATAGGCATTTCTGTTTTCTAAACCCCTACGCATCATAGGACAGTATACAGCCAGAAACCTTAGATAACTTGTAAACTTCTGAAGAGCTGGTGTTTTACTCATGCTTCAAGTACAGAGAACAGGTTTGATTTAGCTGCGATTTGACACAAATAGCAGTACTTGTTTGGCTTTAAACACACCCGATAGTATCATGCTGAATGTGTTTCGCGTCGAGACTGGAATAAAGATCCACAACAGGTTCAAATGCACCCAGCATGCAGTAGATTCGAATAAGCAGCAGCTTGAACTGGGCGTTAGAAGGGCTATTTGCTAATCCTTCTTCTAGTAACGTCAGGGAATGCCACACTGCAGCCTCTTCACCTGAAAACGAAATAACAAACCCCCACAAAAATCAAATTACTTAAATAAACAGAGGACTGAGAGGAGGGATGCAAAGGACTTATTTTAGAGAATTTCTGCTTGGAACAGAAAAAAATGGGAGAAAAATTAATCTCTTTCAATACCAAAAGCAGTTTTTTTTTTTTGATTGATTGATTATACCTATGCCTTCTGAATCCTGGGAGGTACAAGTTGGAAATGTTGGTGTTTATTTTTCAGACAATTAGATGTTTTCGTAGGGTACTCCAAATAGATGCTTATTAATGTTTTCAGGCAACCTGTACTTCTACAGTAGATCCTAATTAAAAAAGCTACGAGTCATTTGAAATTGACAAACACACACTCATGAAATAAAACCTGGATAAAATATTTGTAGCATATAATACTATTTTAACTCCTAGCTTCCAGAAGTGGTTACAAGGAATTTTTTTTTTAATGGGTTATGCGCATGGAAAATAAGCATCTCACACAACACATGCTCCCTCCACCAAATTTTTCCTGTTGTCAATCCGAACCTATGCTCTCAACCCAACTCTCAGGTCCCAGCTCTTCCTCTGCTTCTGCCCTCCACCAAGTCCTAATTCTGTCCCTATCCTCCCTCAGCCTGGCATTACTAACTCAGGGGACAATATCAAAAGCTACTGTGGGTAAGTGCATTGTTAACAAGTGGTCTATGCACTTGTTACTGGCCACACGATGTAGAAAGGGTTTCAGTGCTGAAGCTGACTTGTGTGGTAGACATCAGCGCACAGTATTATTAAGATGTATTGTAAGGAAGCTATTCCGCAATCTGCAGGAATTAAAAGTAGTTTTTAAGTTGTGCGCTGAGGTCTACCAGGTGAGCACAATGTGAGAAAATGTACCGTCAGGTCTGAGGCAGCGTAGAAGGCTCAGGAGAGCCCTCCAACACAAAACCCCTGCCCCAAAATAGCTTTCTGCATCAGCTCCAATATCCCTGGTAATCTAGCAGTCACCCTGCCTCTCCCCTGCCCAGACTTAAAAAAAAAAAAATTCTCTGGTGTCTAGTGGCACCCAACCATGGCCCCAGACCCCACTCCAGGACATACCTTCAAGAAGCAGGACCGATGTCCCCTCAACTCCTGCCATCTTGGAAAATGGTGGCACTTAACCTTGCAGGATGCCAAGCAGGGTCAGTCTGGCAAATAAGTGAATTTCTCTCTTATTTAGTAGTCTTCACGAAAATACGACCTGGATGGAAGGGGAGGTGGGGGCAGGAGGAGGAGGATGCTAAAAAACAATTTTTTTCTTTTTTTTTTAAATGCGGGGGAAGCAAGGATATTGCTAGACACCAGGGATTTTTTTTCTCTCTTTCTTTTTTTTAATGGGGGGGGGGGGGGGGGTGGAGGAAGTGTGCTGCTAGACACCAGGGATGAACAAACACTTGTGTAACTGGCAGGTCACAGAGGTTAGTTCAGAGGGAGGCCACGAGACAATGTTGGGGTTAACAGACCCTGAAACTTTTCTTTATGTACCCCTTCCTATCAGTGTTGACAAAAAGGGGAACGTTTTGGCAATGAGCTGTGGATTACTGCATGTTTTTAATGCAGCAGTAATTTCCATGCTCATTGCTCACTGAATTGCTGCAGTTTATTTTGGAGCCAATTTCACAGTAGAAGCCGTAAATTCATTGATGCATGGCTTTCTGCCTCGGTCTCCCTTTCAACCATGCCACCAGAGGAAACATCTGTTACAGTCTAAACCACAGGTTTTAGTATCTACAGAACCCTATGTAGGTCTAAATATCAGCTAGCTAAACTGAATGCAGTCCACGTGTTTGAATTGTATTGGGCTTTGCAGTTAGAGCCTCACAGTTCTTACTACAGCAGATATTGTAACCACAGGGCCACAGAAAGGAGGAGAAGAGGGGCATATGCTCGCAGCTGAAACGGCAGCTGCAGTCAGATGCCTACCCTGTTGACACCCCCCCCCCTGTTCTGTCCTGCTGTAGGCCTTGGAACTTGTGTGAGCTTTGAATGAATTGGATTAACTAGCCCCAAAGAACCCGTTTTTCAAGTTCCATCTCTTAAGGGCCAAGCGGAAAGCCAAAAGAATAAGCACCGGGCTTTGATGCAGGTGGTCTCCAGCCAGAAAGCACAGTCTGTGAAACGCAAGCAGAAGGAACGGATGAGGTACTGCCTTGCAGAGAACCCCAACAATCAGGGGCCAGGGAGGAAGCACTAAAAGCTTCTCTAAGTTCTCTTCATGAAGTAAGTACCCCTTGAACAGTAGCTCACTGAGAAGAACCTTGGAGGCTGAGTTGACTGTCCAACACCAGAGCCACAACCATCTCCAGGCTACACCATGAAAGGGGAAACTGACCAGATAGGTGTATCCTTCCTCATAGCTTCTGCTGCTAACTTCAAAGCAAGCAACTTCTGGAGACTCGAGGGCTGTTCCACCCTTTCTCACCAGGTCGATGTTTGGAATGCCCTCCCGAGGGAGGTGGTAGAGACAGTGAAAGAATTCAAAAAGGCGTGGGATGAACACAGAGGATCCCTATTCAGAAAATAGATGGTACAAAAAAAAAATAAATAAATAAAACTTAAATGGCTGCACGTGTGGATGCTGAGTGACACTTGGATGGCGACTTCAGCCGTAAAGAACTAAGACTAGTGCCAGGCAAACGTTGTAGGTCTGTGTTTTATATAAGGCAATCCAGTTTGGGATGGGCTGGAAAGGGCTTCAATGGCAACTTCAATAATCAGAACTGATGACATTGCTGGGTAGACTTTTACGATCTGGGTCCCAAAAATGACAAGACGGATTTGGGTAGACTGAAGTGAGCGTTAACAGCAACTCCAGTAGTAAGGAACATAAGGACACACCCAGGCGGACTTCTATAATCTATGTCCCAGAAACATCAAAGAATGACCATGATCAAGTAAACAATCTCACATTCATTGTTGATTTAATCATGAATTGATCATGAGTGCGACTGTTGGGCAGACTGGATGGATTGTTCAGGTCTTCATCTGTCATCACTTATGTTACTATGTAATATACCCCGGTAACCACAGCAGTGGATGAGGCGGGATGAGGAAGGGGATGCTAATATAGCAGCTTCACCCTCTTATCAAGAATGTCCTTTTTGAGTGCCAAACCAATCGACAAAAGAATGGCGGTCTTCTTGGTCACTACTGTGACTAAGGCATCTTAGGGAGGCAAAGAAACCTATCCAGGTCCTCAGGAAGCCAAAATCATGAAGAAGCCCTCCAGAGCCACTAAATGGCCAGGAATATACAAGAGTGCTTAGAGTAAAAGAAAGGCTTTGACTGGACTCTGCTGCCCCTCCAGGAAAAGGCACCACTAGGGTTGGCACTTCTGTGCCAGCTTTGTTCAAACATCTCAGCTCTATTAGCCTGAAGAGCCAGACAACTAGAGTCCTCACCCTCCATCAACCACAAATCAAGCCCTGGGGAGGGTTGGGTGGGGGGAAGGCATCTAAGTCTTCATCTACCACATCACAGAGATCCACTCCCAGGGGACGCAGACAGGGCCAGGATCCAGCAGGCCTTCCACAGCCTCTCTGTCTGTTGTTCCTGTAAGGATGGGAGCCCATGCCTGGCAGCACCCCTCACTCCTCATAAAACATGGAGAGGGATCAGGGCTCTTCAGCCAGGTGCCTTCATCCCAGAGAGAGCATGGTGGATGTACTGCCCAAGGATCATCATCCAACTGACCTCTAGGAGCCCCCAAATGCTCCTAGATGTTGGGTCACATGGTTCTTGATCTCATTTGCCACACTCCATTCTACCAAGTCTAGCCCTGGAGACTGACCTGATAGTGGAAGAACAGGCTGCAACACACCTGCTATCCCCATCAAAGTCAGAAGATCTGTAGCTGAAAGTGTAATTCATAAGGGTGAGCAAGACCTTCGCAATCCTCCTCTGGAATGCTCCCCAAGCCTGGACCTAAATTAGAACCCAGCCCAACATCAACTGGGCAAAGGAAACTGAACTAAGCTACAAGGTCCTGCAGTCCATACTGAACTGGTTGCTGGGTATATCTGTGCTACAGGCCAGCTCATACTTCAATTTCCCGCAGCCTACCAACTGCCACTGGATCTCCCTTGGGCCTAGTAACTACCCTGGCTCTGGTTTGTGGACTTTAGCCACCTGCTCCTGTCTTAGAAACATATGGTAGCCGCTTTCTTTCTATTTTGAAAGACCTTTTTTCCCCCCAGACAAATCAAGGAAAATAGACAGTACCAAAATAAAGCCAACTATAATTTTTTTTCCCTTTATGTGCTGTAGAGCAGCCCTGGGAAAAGGAGTGGAGAATGGAGTACCACACATCCACAGCTGTCAAAGGTTCCAAAGGGATTGAAGCCAGGTGCCTCTGCAAGCTATGGCCTACAGGACAAAGCTTGCAGTGAAGTGCCAAAAAAGAGCCCCATCCCCACAAGCCTTAAACAAAAAGATTTAAACATAAAATCATAACTATTAAAGTATCAAAAGGAACAATATTATGTAACAACTATTGTTTATAAATCACAAACAGAAAATAACAGATCAAGGATCAACAAATTCCCCCCCCCCCCCCCTCTTCACAAACATCCCCTCCCTATACTCTCTCCCTGCCCTACTTCCTGGCCTGTTATAGCTAGACTACAGAATGACATCCAGGGTCACAAGGAGCTGTAGTGGGAATCAAAGCCCAAAATATTTAAAAACCACGATCCTCAGAAGAAAGATCACAGTTTGGGGCAGGGCTGAAGGGAGTGGGGGGCACGGCAGCAAGTCTCACCAGGTCACCTACTATGCCTCGGTACTGTAACGCAGGCCCAGCTTGCTCCCTCCTTCTGCACGCACCACTTGTTAGCAAGGGGACCAGAAAAAGGGCAGAGTCGGTCTTATACAGTCCTGCCTGCAGTAACTCAGGCCTGCCTCCTCCTTCCACACAAGCTTGGAGCAACCCCAGCCCAGGCCCCCGACTCTAAGAAGGAAAATCCAGCACGTGGGTCCAACTGGCACCCAGATTTCCTGCACCCCGCCCTTCACTGCAGTTCCCACAAAGACAGCAGGCCATAGATTGTGTCCTGGTAAGTTAGGCCTAGGTCCTGCTGCACCATCTGGCGCAGGTAGAGAAATACTGGAGGAGATTTTCAGGCTGCAGTGTGCACCAGCACTTATGTCATCATCACTGGAATGGTTCAGTATCTCTAACGCCATCTGCTGGCTGGGAAGGGACACAACCTGTTGGTTTGGACTGATCTAGCAGAGACAATAAAGGCAGGCCATTTTAGTTTTTAATCCTTGGAAGTGCTGTGATTGGGGGAACAGGTTTTAGGACTTGAGAGAAGGGCAAAGGGCATAGAAATTGCACTGACACTCAAAAGTGAAGTTTTATGTTCTTTTGTATGCTATTTTTTCTACTTGTTTTGAGGGCAGTGTCTCCACATGGGACATGACAGCAATGAACCTCATTCCTA
This sequence comes from Microcaecilia unicolor, assembly GCF_901765095.1. Taxonomy (NCBI): domain Eukaryota; kingdom Metazoa; phylum Chordata; class Amphibia; order Gymnophiona; family Siphonopidae; genus Microcaecilia; species Microcaecilia unicolor. Next base: position 32,147,396 of record NC_044041.1, on the reverse strand, counting down.
ACAAAGGGTATGTGGAGCATGATCTCCAAACTGTCAAATTTACTGCCAGTGTTTGACATTGTACTTGCATCACGCCAAAAGACAGCTTCCTTACGGAGTTCATAAGATGTAATAAAGTATAGGCAATCAAGGTGGTCTCTGACAGCACTGCTTGGTAACTGATCTTCTCTCTCTTCATGTGATGCACAGAAAAATCACATGGCATCAACACCTCCATTATCAATGTTATTCTAATGGGTCGCTCCCCCCCCCCCCCCTTACCACTATAACCAGTTTTCTTGTATCAAGCTTATCAGTTGAAATGGGAATGCTCCAGGTGATCATAACTCATTTTCATAATTCCCTTAGGGTCATATTAGCACTTTTTCAGGTACAGCAATGCTGTAGCATTTACAAAGTTTCCTATTGTGCCATCCTGTATAAATATTTTCTCCTATCAGAACTTTGCAGCTACAAGATGAATACCATTTCCAGCTCAGTTTTACAAAATCTACATACGTCCATTTTACCAGTTTTTTTTCTCTGCTATTCTATAATCCAGCAACCTGGGCTGCAGTTCTCAGTTTCTCATCCTAAAGTTTAGCCATTCCTGAATTTGTTTTTGATCAACATATGGTTCCTGAAGTAATACTTTGTACTTCCCCACTGTACTTGTGTATTTGCCAATTGTTCTCCCTTGTTTGGTGATCTAATCTTTGTAGTGTTTTTTTCTTGTTTTGCTTCCACCCCTGTATGAACTACATAAGTACTGCCATACTGGGAAAGACCAAAGGTCCATCGAGCCCAGCATCCTGTTTCCAACAGTGGCCAATCCAGGTCACAAATACCTGACAAGATCCCAAAAATGTACAAAACATTTTATACTGTTTATCCCAGAAATAGTGGATTTTCCCCAAGTCCATTTAATAACAGTCTATGGACTTTTCCTTTAGGAAGCCATCCAAACCTTTTTTAAACTCCACTAAGCTAACCGCCTTTACCACATTCTCTGGCAACAAATTCCAGAGTTTAATTACACGTTGAGAGAAGAAAGATTTTCTTTGATTCGTTTTAAATTTACTACATTGTAGCTTCATCGCATGCCCCCTAGTCCTAGTATTTTTGGAAAGCGTGGACAGACACTTCAGATCTGTCCGTTCAACTCCACTCATTATTTTATAGACCTCTATCATATCTCCCCTCAGCCACCTTTTCTCCAAGCTGAAGCGCCCTAGCCGCTTTAGCCTTTCCTCATAGGGAAGTTGTCCCATCCCCTTTATCATTTTTGTCGCCCTTCTCTGCACCTTTTCTAATTCCACTATATATTTTTTTGAGATGTGGCAACCAGAATTGAACACAATATTTGAGGTGTGGTCGCACCATGGAGCGATACAAAGGCATTATAACAACCTCATTTTTGTTTTCCATTCCTTTCCTAATGATACCTAACATTCTATTTGCTTTCTCAGCCGCAGCAGCACACTGAGCAGAAGGTTTCAACGTATCATCAACGACGACACCTAGATCTCTTTCTTGGTCCGTGACTCCTAATGTGGAACCTTGCTTGACCTAGCTATAATTAGGGTTCCTCTTTCCCACATGCAACACTTTGCACTTGCTCACATTAAACGTCATCTGCCATTTAGACGCCCAGTCTCGTAAGGTCCGCTTGTAATTTTTCACAATCCTCCTGCGATTTAACGACTTTGAATAACTTTGTGTCATCAGCAAATTTTATTACCTCACTAGTTACTCCCATCTCTAGTGGATTTCCATTCATTCCTCTTGCTCACTGGAATGATTGTACAAATTTAATGATGGAGATGGACTCTGGCCCCTTCCTTTCATACTTCCATAGCTTTTGTGTATTTAGATCTACTGATGCTATTAAGCAGACATGAAAACCTACAATAGTGGCTCTCTCTATATATAATTCTCTCTATAAATCCCATTCTTTCTCCAGCTCAAGAAGCACAAAGTCTTGGCACACACTGGCCCACCTCTTCTCCCTTGCTTTTGGCGCCTAACCACCTTCCCATTCCTGATACCTACACTGACTACATAGTTTTTACCTTTAGATTGTAAGCTCTCTTGAGCAGGGACTGTCCTTCCCCATGTTTAAACTTGTACAGCGTAACCCTGGCAGCGCTATAGAAATGCTAAGTAGTAGTAGTAGTAGTAGTTGGCACACACTGGTGCTTATAAATTATCTCAGGAGTTTTCTTATTTGTACATCCAGCTTTTCAAGTCAGTCAGTCTACAATTCCAAAACTGTCAGACCTCCCCGTTCCCTCGGTCATGTTTTGCACCCCTCTCAACTCACCCCTGTTATTTCCACTGTCCGATCCCCTGAGAATATCCTGAGCTTACTCTGTCTTATATAATTCTTCACAATGTAATCCATAACTGTACTGCAACCAACTCCACTTCCATCTTTTACAATGTATTGTAAGCCACACTGAGCCCGCAAATAGGTGGGAAAATGTGGGATACAAATGCAAATAAATAAATAAATAAATACAGGAACTGCCAGCTGATTAATACCTAATCTTAATCCATGACGTTAAAGCAGTTTACACTACACTATCAATTTTAGTTTCCTGTAGTATTCTTTACTATGGTATCTTTTCAAAGTAACTTATGCTTTGTTGTGAAATGATACTGGTTCTGCAAACACTCTCATTACCCTATTTTTCTTTAAGCTCTTACATTCCCTCTCTTATATTTATGCCTATCCACATAGCTATCATAGTGACTAAAGTCTTGGTGGATCTTGTTCTCTGTACAGGAACATCGTATCTCCTATTAACTCACTCCTACCAGACTAGGTACATATCACATTACAATACTACACAGGTTATCACTTCACTCAGGTGGCGTTTTGCTCCACTGCATGCATGGGAAGGTAGTCCTATCTTGGGAATAAACTAGAAAATGTAATCCATGCATGCAACAGGGAAACAAAGGGATTGGATCAGCTTTCTTAGATTGATCTGAACAAGATAGAAACATGGGATTTTAGCTGGTACTTCGTACAGAAGAGGATCATACTCTTACTAGCAAGTCAGGCAAATCCAAACTTACATGTACGAGTCATGGCTGAGTCAAAATAAGATCTGATGGACCATAAATCTAAACTTGGATCCTTGTTTTGGAATTTACAGGGGCAGGATTCCATGGCTCATGTTACAGTATAAAGAACACACTCTGATGTAGTTGAGAGCTCAGTTACTTTTAGCTTGATCCTATCAAATCACAAATAGGATAATCACTAGCCAACAGGGCTCTGTCCTCTGAACAGACCAGTTTCAGGAAGGCAATCCACACAGATCCAACTTTTGGCCCATTTCGCTATTCTTTTTCCTAAAATACTAGGAATATATTCATTACATTTTTTTAATATCTATTGACAAAATGGAGTATACACAGTAGTTTAAGAAAGTTTTGATAACTAATTTGTTTTTGCAAGCTTTTCTTAATACTTAGATGAAGGATTAATAAAATGAAAAAAAGTTTTCAGTTACATATTGTGGGGGGGGGGGGGGGGGGGGGGGGTCTGTTAGTTGTTAGATGTGATGTGGACTATTTATATTATGTATGTTTTTATCGTAAGCCGTTAAGTGGGGTATACATTTATAAAACAAATAAATTAATCCGATTTGCATAGCTAAGTTCCACTACAAAATGTACAGAACATTATGAACGTCACCAAAGTCACTTCTTAAATTCCACTCAACATCATATAAAGGATAATGCTGAATGCCGTTTCTGCAGGTAAAACAGCTTGTTTCTCAATAGAAATGGGCTTTTAACATCGTATGTCCTGTGTGTCAGTAAAGTTACATATATACAGCCTGTTTGTACATAAACTTTACTCAGAGGCTGAGGTGGTGCTCCTAAGGACAATATTCGCAAGCATACATGTATTTCTGGAATTTTCAAAAGAAGGCATGTATTTTACCTCAGTAAAATTAGGTGCACCAAACTATAGCTCTGAGAAATGTGTGCATCATTTTCCTGGGGTAATTTTCAAAGCTATATGATGCATGTACTTATGCTTTGAAAGTGTATCATGTCTGTTTTTCATGAATACAAGCAGTCATAAAATTACTCTCACCATATCATAAACTCGGGAATGTCTGTTTATTAGCAGGACAAGGTTAACATAAGCTTTAACTTACATGTTTTTAAATGAAAGACAGAACAAACAGCAAAGGAAAAATCTATTTCCAAGTACAAAATTCAAAGGCATTTATTTGGGTAGGGGCAGCTCCTAATTAAATAGGTGCTGATGGGAAGGATATTCAGCAGCACTAACCAGCTATTTCCTCAAACTACTTGGCACTATCTGGACAGTGCTGGAGTAGTCTACACGTGGAGCTAAAGTTAATCTAGTTAGTGTTAATATTCAGCGCCATCCTATCTGGATAGTAGTAGAATATTGTTGCTATCCAGATAGAGTACCGAGCCAACAGCATTATCAGTGGCAGCCACTATCTTGAGACTGACACTAAGGGGGAAGATATCAATGTGGGCTGTGTGTTATTTTACTGTTAACCCTAATTATTATTAACTAGGTCTCATTGCATAAGATGAGACCTGTGCTAAAATAGCACAAGTTAGTGGTAAAATATCATCTTCTCCAAGGACAAGCAGGACATTAATTCTCACACGTGGGTGACGCCGACCCAAGTCACCCGGTCTGGGACTTATGATTAGCATAAGAGAGCTGCAGCGCGAGACATGCTCTACCGCGCAGGCGCAAGTGCCTTCCCGCCTGCCTTGAGAGCAGTCTCCTTTGTGCTTTTTCTATCGTGGTGAGGAGAAGGTGTGTTTTTTTTGTTTGTTTTTTTACTGTTGCCTCACTTTCCTCGGTCCAAAGAACTTTTCATGTGTGTGCCTTTCGGCAATTCTTTCGTCCCTTTTTGTGTTCCCATTGCGGAACCCCCTTTTTTGTAACTTTCCTTTATCTTCTAGTAGTTTAATTTTGCCCAGTTTTAAGTTTCCTTTCTTTTTCGTCATTATTCGGCCATTTTAGGCCTTGACTTCGTCCGGGATTTTTCCCTTCTTCTTTGCCATGCCTTGCCCGTTTTTCAGGAACCATCGCTTTGTTTAATTTAGTCGATAAAGATTTTCATTTCAGGTCCATGAAGGTTTCCAGTGGCTTTAAGTGCTGTACCCAGTGCAATCAGACGATCTCTGGGAAAGACACCCATTCTTGGTGTCTTCTTGTCTTGGGCCCGACCACAGCCCAACTAACTGTGCCTTCGAATGAAGAAGAGGACCCAGGTTTCCAGAGAGGCTCAATGAGAGAGGATTTTTGGCCGTGGAGTTGACAGATCACGCGACAGCAGTCAGGAGAATAAGTGTGGATTTACCTGATATTATTTAGGATATAGACTTTAAAGACCACTAAGGAGGTTTTTTGCCTATGATGACAGTAAGAACTCCAGCGATTTTAAGAGCTGTATAGCCAAAAAAACGGGAGTCTGTTGAGGCTTTTTCCTCCGGTTCAGTACATGGAATATGCAAAGTGTACCGTTAGGATCTGATTGAGATAATACAAAAAGGCAAAAACAATACCCTGGTCGACAAACTGAGCAGGATAATGCAACCACACTAGTAGTCTCTCAATGTGGGCACTGACAGCAAGATCTTCTGAGCATGAGGCACCCCCTCAGTGGCCCATGTCAGACTAGTGATGGATGCCTTCTTTCTCAACTGGAGGACAGGTCTTCTGTATGCGTATCCTCCCATACCTCTAGTGGGGAAAACTTTGTTGAAACTCAAGACTGCAGAACCATGATTCTGTTCGCGCCATACTGAATGCAGCAGATGGTTCCCACTACTTCTGGAGTTATCCTGTGAAGAATCGTGGAGATTGGAGTGTTTTTCAAACCCTCATCACACAGAACGAAGGGTTCACTTCATGAGAGGTTTGCATTTGTCAAAGCCCCCTGTCAAATCTCCACCAGTGTGATGGGATTTCTACGTCATTCTCACTCAGCTGATGAAAGCTCCTTTTCAGACACTGAATTCCTGCCATCTGAAGTACTTGACCTGGAAGGTCATTTTCTTGGTGGCTGTTAATTCAGCTTGTAGGGTCAGTGAGCTTCAGGCATTAGTGGTGGATGTACCTTATACTAAATTTCATCACAACAGAGTAGTCCTCAGCATGTACCCTAAGTTCCTGCCGAAAGTGGTGTCGAGTTCCATCTGAACCAGTCGATTTTTTTTTTTTTTTTTGTTACATTTGTACCCCGCGCTTTCCCACTCATGGCAGGCTCAATGCGGCTTACATGGGGCAATGGAGGGTTAAGTGACTTGCCCAGAGTCACAAGGAGCTGCCTGTGCCTGAAGTGGGAATCGAACTCAGTTCCTCAGTTCCCCAGGACCAAAGTCCACCACCCTAACCACTAGGCCACTCCTCCACTTGACAACATTCTTTCCCCGACCTCATGCCCATCCTGGCGAAAGCACCTTGCACACCTTAGTTTGCAAGAGAAAACTGGCCTTCTACATGGAGCAGACCAGTTCCCACAGACAGTCAGCCCAACTTTGTATTTCTTTTGATCCCAACAGAATGGGGGTCACCATCGGGAAACACACAATCTGTAAGTGGCTGGTAGATTGCATTTCCTTCACTTACAGTGGTGGAAATAAGTATTTGATCCCTTGCTGATTTTGTAAGTTTGCCCACTGACAAAGACATGAGCAGCCCATAATTGAAGGGTAGGTTATTGGTAACAGTGAGAGATAGCACATCACAAATTAAATCCGGAAAATCACATTGTGGAAAGTATATGAATTTATTTGCATTCTGCAGAGGGAAATAAGTATTTGATCCCCCACCAACCAGTAAGAGATCTGGCCCCTACAGACCAGGTAGATGCTCCAAATCAACTCGTTACCTGCATGACAGACAGCTGTCGGCAATGGTCACCTGTATGAAAGACACCTGTCCACAGACTCAGTGAATCAGTCAGACTCTAACCTCTACAAAATGGCCAAGAGCAAGGAGCTGTCTAAGGATGTCAGGGACAAGATCATACACCTGCACAAGGCTGGAATGGGCTACAAAACCATCAGTAAGACGCTGGGCGAGAAGGAGACAACTGTTGGTGCCATAGTAAGAAAATGGAAGAAGTACAAAATGACTGTCAATCGACAAAGATCTGGGGCTCCACGCAAAATCTCACCTCGTGGGGCATCCTTGATCATGAGGAAGGTTAGAAATCAGCCTACAACTACAAGGGGGGAACTTGTCAATGATCTCAAGGCAGCTGGGACCACTGTCACCACGAAAACCATTGGTAACACATCACGACATAACGGATTGCAATCCTGCAGTGCCCGCAAGGTCCCCCTGCTCCGGAAGGCACATGTGACGGCCCGTCTGAAGTTTGCCAGTGAACACCTGGATGATGCCGAGAGTGATTGGGAGAAGGTGCTGTGGTCAGATGAGACAAAAATTGAGCTCTTTGGCATGAACTCAACTCGCCGTGTTTGGAGGAAGAGAAATGCTGCCTATGACCCAAAGAACACCGTCCCCACTGTCAAGCATGGAGGTGGAAATGTTATGTTTTGGGGGTGTTTCTCTGCTAAGGGCACAGGACTACTTCACCGCATCAATGGGAGAATGGATGGGGCCATGTACCGTACAATTCTGAGTGACAACCTCCTTCCCTCCGCCAGGGCCTTAAAAATGGGTCGTGGCTGGGTCTTCCAGCACGACAATGACCCAAAACATACAGCCAAGGCAACAAAGGAGTGGCTCAGGAAGAAGCACATTAGGGTCATGGAGTGGCCTAGCCAGTCACCAGACCTTAATCCCATTGAAAACTTATGGAGGGAGCTGAAGCTGCGAGTTGCCAAGCGACAGCCCAGAACTCTTAATGATTTAGAGATGATCTGCAAAGAGGAATGGACCAAAATTCCTCCTGACATGTGTGCAAACCTCATCATCAACTACAGAAGACGTCTGACCGCTGTGCTTGCCAACAAGGGTTTTGCCACCAAGTTTTAGGTCTTGTTTGCCAGAGGGATTAAATACTTATTTCCCTCTGCAGAATGCAAATAAATTCATATACTTTCCACAATGTGATTTTCCGGATTTAATTTGTGATGTGCTATCTCTCACTGTTACCAATAACCTACCCTTCAATTATGGGCTGCTCATGTCTTTGTCAGTGGGCAAACTTACAAAATCAGCAAGGGATCAAATACTTATTTCCACCACTGTATGCCCAGGTTGTACTGGCCCTAGAGGTTCATGTCACGGCTCACAATGTTGAAGCCATGGCTGCGTCAGTAGCCCACTTGAGGTCAGCCTCCATTGAAGAAATTTGCAAGGCTGCGACGTGGGCTTCAGTCCACACATTCACATCACACTACTGACTTCAGCAGGATACCCAACGCAACAGGCATTTTGGGGTCTAAAGCCAACTCCACTCTCCTAGGACCATTTTATTCTGTTCCAGGTGCTCTCTCATTGAGATTGAATATAGTTCCAGGATAATCTGCATTATCTCCTTGCCATTGCAAGGCCCAACTGACCAATGTTTGTTCTTTCTGGTGAGCCTGAATGCAAGGGATTCCCCACTTGTGAGAATTAATGCCCTGTTTGTTCTTGGAGAAAGTGAAGTTACTTACCTGTAGCAGGTATTCTCAGAGATCAGCAGGGCTTATATTCTTACAATCCCGCCACACCTCCCTTTGGAGTTGTCTCTTTTTTTATTTTTACTTTTTTGCTGTAATATTAAAACTGTGGAGACCACACTCTCGCATGAATGGTGGAGTGTGTCTCGCACACCACAAAGCTCTTCTTATGCTAATCATAAGTCCCGGACCGGGTGACGTGGCTTGGCGTCACCCACTTGTGAGAATATAAGCCCTGCTGTCCTTGGAGAATACCTGCTACAGGAGGTAAGCAACTTCTCTTTAAAGTTAACCCACCTTGATAACTCTCCCCCCCCCCCCCCCCCCCCCCAGTGTGAAGGGTTTCAGTCTCTGGTAACCAGAGCTGATACTGTGATGTCATAATGCCTCATTCCATCAATGCCTAAGAGCCAATCTCGTCAGTGATGTCAGAATGGCTTGATTGCCCAATACTTGGCTCATTTTATTACTTATAGAAGTGATTTCAATTTCTAGAAACATTTCTTTTTACTTTAATTGAAGGGGGGAGTTATCATGGGCTTCCATTAAGATGTGCTATTTTGTTGTTAACCCCAGTTATTAGTAAATGGAATCTGTGGTAAAACAGCATGTCTTAACAATAGCCCATGTTGATAACTATTCTCCCGAATACCTGGATTTTTTTTTGTCTGCGGTGGTCAGTGTTTAAAAAAGCAACGACCGCTGTGAGCTCAATATTGGAGAGTTAGATATCAACATTAAAATGATAAAGAATGCTTTGTAGACATGTCTCCCTCTAGATACAAGAGACAATATGGAGACCTAGTAAAATAGCTTACCTGTTTCTATCCACAGATCGAGGAGCACATGAGCAGCAAGCAGACAGTAGTAATCAGAAAACTGTAATTCGGTCTTCAAGCATGACTTGCCTGTCAAAATTTTATAAGCATTTTTAACATACCAAAATCTACATCTACCTTAAAACATGACTAGCAGTTTGAAAAGAATAAAATCCAGCTTTTCTGGCTACCATTATAAAAGAAAAAGAACAGTGCTGCTGTAGCTGGTCAGTGTGACATATACAGTCAGACATGCCAACCTAGAGATCTTTTTTATTTTTGCTTTAAGGTTTCAGGAAATGACTCAAGAACCAGCGATTTCATCAAACAAACAAAAAAAACATTAAAAATACAAAATAAATATATTACACTAATGTTGGCTAGCATAGTCCAACTTTTTATTTATAAAAATTGCATTAACTTAAAAAGCAGCTAACAAACCAGTAAAACTTTGTGTGTCCCACACTGCAATGTGTACGCACAAATGACAGGCACATGCATTACAATGACATCACTTGCAATTCACCTCAATAGAAGGGCACCGGGCAGCATTTTAAGGTATACGCTGCACATGAATCAAATACAGAAATCACTAAAAAGATAAAGTATCAAAAAATAATACATGTGAAACTAAAAAAAAAGGTATAAAAGCATATAAAAATAGAGTCTCTGAAATAATATGGTGGTCTATTTAGCTAGTTGGGAAAGGAGTAATCCCCCGTCACTCCTGCCCATGATGGCTCCACATTCAAAATGGTTGCCAGAACCTCCTATAGCAGTCCCACAAGACTACTGCTGAAGGTTGTGGCAGCCATTTTGAAATTGGAACTGGCATGAGCAGGAGTAACTTGAGCTTCTAAGTCAACTTGCAATTTCGAATGAAACCAAAGCATGGCCAAAACCAGATTTTGGGTGGGTTTCAGAACCGAAGCCAAAATTCGGTCAGCCTGTACATGGTATCTCTGAAGTGGCTTAAAAGCGATATCAAATTGCAAGGATAGGTAGCAGACAAAGAAGATAACTCACCAAACTGTAGGCCATGTCGATATCGCAGTGTCAGCTCTCGCACTGCATCTAGCTTCTGGTTTTTATCCATCGCATGGTAAAAACCAAGTAATCGGGATAGTTGTACAATACACAAGTGTCGTTGTAAAGCTCTGATGTCAGTTGGTAGTACAAGCTTACCCTCTGATGGCTCAAGCCGAGGCAATGTCCCAAGCAACCGATTTATGAACTAAGAAAACAAAATAAAATGTTGAGAATCTGATCCTGCATACACGGATCCAATCAAAAGCCACCATGTACCCTGGCACTAGCGTCCAGTAACCCTAAATGGATCTGATATTTACTCACAACTCGTGATTCAAAAATCATATTTTAAAAGCAATTAAATGTTAGTAATTACAAACATTTTTCAGCACTACAGTTTACATGCATCTTCTGTAATATATACTCTATAGGGATGCAATCACCACCATTTGAAAGATCCCAAATTTGACCCCTCCCATTGAGTTTTTCTGCTCCCTGGGCTGGCTGGGGATGCTGCACAGGTAACGTTCACAGCCTCCACAGAAGGAGAGAGGCTAGATTCAAAGCCCATGACTACAAGATTCTAGAAGGTGTTCTACATGGCTTCTGACTGGCAACTGTCACAATGACAAGACTAGCTGTGTTGGGTTGGGTGAACCCCAGATAGTTCCAAGTGAAGGCTCACGTTGCCAGAATCAAGACCTTATTCCAACTGAGCTGGAAGCCCCAGGAAAATATATTCTGCTTTGAATAAGCTGTCAAAATGGTTACTACTAAGAACTACATGAGGAATAAAACATTCCAACATTTTGGGGGGGGGGGGGGGGGGGGGGGGGTCATGTGATGTGATGTGATGTGTGGGAGCAGACGCTAACTACTGTAGCTCCTCTGCACCTCCTCTTATATTGCTAAATTATCGACTTCTGCCTTATTGTAAGCCATGGCGATTCTCTATACCTTTTCAGAAACCTTTTGACTTGCTAATGGAGCAGTTTCTTGAGTGGTCACAAGCTTGGAATGGCCTCCAAAATCCTTCAGAAAGACTGTGAGAAGCAGCATCAGCCAAAGGTCAAGATGGTGGAGCAGCACTCCCCGAGTGCCTCGGTAGGTTCTGTGTGGATAGTGGAGATTATGGCAGAGGTGACAGCGGTGGTGGAAGTTGCGCTTGATAAAAAACTTCAGCAATTACATGATCGGGTGGAGGAGGCCATGAGTGCATTGAGAGCGTTCAACTGGAAGCAGACACCCAGCTCCATCGTATGGGTTAGAGGATCAGACGCACAGCTTTCTCAGACCCAACAATCACTGCTGAAAGCAATAAAGGAACTGGAATCCAAAGTGGATGATTTGGAAAATTGTTCTAGATGTTATAATTGGCGTCCTATCGGCTTGCTGGAATCTTTGTCAAACAAGGAGCTGGGCTGCTTTTTGGAAACATGGATCCCACAAGTGTTTAATCTGAATGATCAGCTAAGCTCCTTCAAATGTGCACACCGGCTAAGAGTGCGTCGAACAGAGGCAGGCCGCCCATGTACAGTCATACTTTGCATTTAAAATTTTGCCCACAAATATTATGCAAGCGATTCAGGCTGGATCCACTCTACAATACGAAAACTGTTAAGGTGCTCTGCTTTCAGGACTTCTTGCCATCAGTGCAGGCCCAACGGAAAGCTTTTATCCTGTTTGCTTAGCGCTGCACACTAAAAACATCAGCTTTGCGCTGCACACTAAAAACATCAGGTTTGCGCTGCTATATCCACATTCTACAACACTGTGTCGGAAGCCCAAGATTTTTTGGATGGCCTAGCAGCAAGGCCCACCGCCACGTGACTGTTATGGGCAGGCCTGAGTAATTTACATCTCTTCTATGGATAACATATCTATTTTGCCTTTGGAGCGGTCAGTTGGTTAGACCGGGACAATTTTTTTTTTTTTTAATTGGTGAGAAGGCTTTGGCTAGTACTTGGATTCTTGTGTTAGTTTCTTATATCTGTTTAGTGGGGAGAAGGGGCTTTAATTTGAATGGATGGTTTGTGCTAGGTTTATTGTGTATGCAGGGGTATAGTAGTACCTGGGATTGTGCAAGGGTTTGTTTGAATGAGGTAGAGGTTATATATTCTTGTAGTCTGCTCTGATACATGGCAGGATGGCGGTAGGTGCCATGTCTTGGCGGACCAGGCCTCTGGTGGGGCTTTGAGAATGATGGGTTATAATAGGAAGGTAAGGGGGGGGGGGGGGGGGGAAAATGGACGTCCCAAAGGTGGGGTGTGCGCCGCTTTTGCGGGTCACACATTATGGGAGGGGGAGGGTGACAGCTGGGACATTCCCTCTGGTGGATTAGATTGTTATCTGCTATTGCCATATATTCTTCTGGTATCACTTAGGGCTCCTTTTACAAAGTGGCATTACGCATGTGCTGAATCTGAAGAAGCTCACAGGAGTTGAATAGGCTTCTTCACATTCAGCGCACACTAATCAGTAGGGCTGCTTTGTAAAAGGTGCCCTTAATGCGCTAAAAGTGTTCTCTTGGAACGTGGGAGGTAGTGGCTCTCCAATTAAGAACCAGAAGATCCTGGTGGCTTTAAACAGACATAAAGCAGATGTGGCATTGCTACAAGAGACCCATCTGAATGCCACTGAACATCAGAAACTAATTAGATGGTGGGTGGGGAAGAAGGTTGGTGTGGCCCATCCTTATCAAAAAAAGGTTTGGATGTGAAGGTTACTTGTGTATATTCAGGTGCGGATGGTCGCTACATTATTCTTCAGGTAACAATTGCTGGACACTCTTTTTCTTTGTGTAACATCTATGCACCAAATGTCTATGATCAACAATTTTATGTACATTTGACACACTCCCTACAAGATTTTGGTGATGCCCTGTTTATCTTAGGGGAGGGAGGGGGGATTTCAATGGAGTTTATGACCTGAAGTGGAGGAGTGGCCTAGTGGTTAGGGTGGTGGACTTTGGTCCTGGGGAACTGAGGAACTGAGTTTGATTCCCACTTCAGGCACAGGCAGCTCGTTGTGACTCTGGGCAAGTCACTTAACCCTCCATTGCCCCATGTAAGCCGCATTGAGCCTGCCATGAGTGGGAAAGCGCGGGCTACAAAAAAAAAAAAAAAAAATCTGGATAGGTCAAGGGCTGCCCCCATCATACGAGAGGGGTAGCAATGCTTTGTGACATTTTGGACTCACTTGATGTCTGGCATATTTTACATCCCAGTGACTGTGACTATAGCCACCTGTCTAGGGCTCATAATATGCAAGCCCATATAGATTATATTTTACCACCTCAGATTTTAAGGCCCAGGGTTCTGGCAGCAGAGATTGGTTCAAGTGTCCGATCATGCCATGGTGTAGATGGAATTGCAGCTGGTGCAGAGGGTGGTGGGAATGTGGAAGTTTCCCCCTGAATTCTATTTTGACTCCCAATTTCAGGTACTTTTACAAACAAAATGGGCAGAATACAGGGACTTTAATAGTTTCCATATGGACAATTCTATCCATTTTTGGGAAACTGCTAAGGCGGTGTTGCGGGGGGACATCACTGCCTAACATTCTCACCAAAAGAAAGCTAGGAATAGGACTATCTTGATTATCGACATGAAAGGAAGCAATTTGGCTTGGCTCCTACACAGTCTAACCGCACAAAGCTGTTGAGCTTTCAATCTGCTCTGAATGAAATCTCTGGTATACTTTAAATATCAAATAAAATAGGAGAAATGCTGACCCGCTTGGTTTGTCGGGGAGATCAGATCACAGCGATAGGGGTATTCTGTAGAAATTCCGAGATTATTATGCTGCCCTTTACGCGAAGCCATCGGATTGGGGTTTAGAGAACTCTACAATGGCTCCGCAGGAGACTGCTAGACTGAATGCCCCACCTTGGGAAATGAAGTGGTGCTGGTGATCTTGCAATCAATACTTTGTAAGGCACCCAGTATGGAGCGGACTTGTGAAAGGGGAGATTAGTCTGCCCATCATTGGTGCTTTTAATACTATGGTACAGGGACACAGCTTCCGGACTGTCTTCATATAGCTCAAACACTGGCATTTCTTAAACCTGGCCGTGACCTGACTAAAGTGGAATCTTACAGGACGATTTCATTGCTAACAGTGGAGGCTAAATTGCTTGCTAAAATTATGGCGAATAGACTTTCCTAGGCGTTGACTAGTCTTATTGCCAAACCACAGGCTGGATTTGTCAAGGAATGCTAGCCAGCTTATTTTTGAAAGAGAAAGGCGCCCATATTTCGACCCAAATCGGGAGATAGGCGTTTTTCTCCCGTGGGCGACCAAATTGGTATAATCGAAAGCCGATTTTGGTCGTCTTCAACTGCACTCCATCGCAGGAACGCAAAGTTGACGGGGGCGAGTCAGAGGCATGGTGAAGGCAGGACTGGGGTGTGGTTATCGGCCGAGGAGAGATGGGCGTCTTTAGCTGATAATCGAAACAAGAAGGGCGTTTTTGACGAGAATTTGGTCCGCTTTATTTGGACCCCTTTTTTTTCAGGTCCAAGTCCCAAAAAACTGCCCCAACTGACTAGATGACCACCAGAGGGAATCGGGGATGACCTTCCCTGACTCACCCAGTGGTCACTAACCCCCTCCCACCAAAAACAAACCACTTTACAAATTTTTTTTTCCAACCTTTATGCCAGCCTCAAATGGCGAACCCACCTCCATGACAGCAGAATGTGTTCTATCCTCTGACAGCCTTTCCCTGGTTCTGATGTGGCTCTCGGGTGAGTGTGACACCTTTTCTGTTATGTGCACTGCACAGTCACATCAGCAATGCATTGTGGTGGGTGTAGGATATTCAGCTCCGTGATTCCACTAGCTTGTGTTACATGCTCACGATGTTGGAAGTTGGTAGGCTCTACTCCCACGGTGCTTTTCCCTCTGCTTACTGGGTCAGAGTGTGCCCGGTAGTCCATGAGGTAGTGGCCATTTTTGTAAGCCAGTTTTAGATCCCTTTCATGTGTTAGCCACGTTACAGAACTTAGTTCTTACCTTGAATGTTGCTGAAAGAGGGCATTGTACAGCATTCTGCCAGCCCTGACCTACTGCTAATCTCAGTACCAGCGAGACTCGTTGCTAGTGGGGCACAACCGCAGTTAACTGTGAGTAAGCGTGCTTATTCCAATAAAGGACGTTTTCAGAGACATTAGTCTTCAGGTGTCAACTGGTGTGCCAAGGTTATACAGCAGCAACAAGTCCTAGAGGCCTGCATGTATGCAGGTCCCTGGAGCACTTTTAGTGGGTATCGCAGTGCACTTCAGGCAGGCGGACCCAGGCCCATCCTCCCTACCTGTTAACACTTGTGCTGGTAAATGGGAGGCCTCCAAACCCACTGTACCCACATGTAGGTGCCCCCTTCACCCCTAAGAGCTATGGTAGTGTTGTACGTTTGTGGGTATTGGGTAGAGGAGTTTCAGAAAGTAAGCAGCATGCTTCCTTTCAATTTCTATCCCCTGCTAATTCAACAGGGAATATAAAAAGCAGCACTTAGTGATGTGCAAATATTCCCCAAAATACAACTACCCCTTTACCTTTGTGTACTGGCTGGGGGCCAGAAGGTCCACAAAGACCTTCAAGTCAGTAAAGCAGCAGGGTTTATCTCCAAATTTTTTAAAGTACTGGAACATGAGCTCTTCTGGTTCACCTAGAAGTAAAAACAAACAAATGAAAGGTTCATATTTTTGTCTTCTTGCAATGCGGGTTGAAGAGTGCTATTTACCGTGAACTCTCTGATCATCATTTCACAAGAACACACTCACACTTCGATATGTAATATAGAAGCAATATAACTAAATATACATTATTCCTTACTACACAAGCCTATTGTCTGTTTCTTCATTTATATATATATGGCAGGCCAGATACTAGGTGTGTGCAGGCAATTAAAAAAAAAAAAAAAAAGGTTTATTAGCTTACATGCCAGGTATTTGTGACCTGGATTGGTCACCCTAGGAAGCAGGAAACTGGGCTAGATACACCACTGGTCCGATGAAGTACAGCTATTATGTTTACATTTTCTTTTTTGTTTGAATTTTCACTTCAGGGGCAATTCTGATTATAATAGAGTGTGCTATCGAGCAATAGTGTGCATCATTAATAATATTGGGGAGGGGGTCCAAAATGATTCTTTATTCCTATCATTTCATTCAGAAAACAAGTGACATAGGAAATGTTGCTATTTCCCACGTTGTTTCAAATAAATGCACCTCCCTAGCAGACACTAATGCAGAGTCACACACAGGCCAGTGGCTTGGAGAATATAATAGCAAATCTTAACTTCTGGTGGGCTAGGTTTACTGAAGTGTGCCAATATAATGTGCATTATTAGTAAACAGGCCCCACTGTAGAAAATGAGAACTGCAGTAAATAATGGGCAGTAGTGCTAAATCTAACCCTCTTGCCAGATCTAAATTCCATATTCTTCCTAAACCATTGTGTGACAGAGCCATGAGAAAATGGTTGCCAGCGTTCCACCAGCTGCACAGAGCACGGCTACATTTCTAAATCACTTCTGAATCTTGTCTGGAAGAAAAGTGTAACTCAGCATAGTTATCACTTGCCGCTCATCCAGGGAAATTAAGACTTAGAGTGACCTGTTACCTAGCTTATATTCATCATTGCATCCTCTCAGTCGCAAACGTCTGATTAGTTCCAGCTTGGCCAAGAATGGTCCCCGCAGCTGCCGTGTGCTTTCGGACTCTTCTGCTACCCTGTCCAGTACAAACTTTGCCATCTGCTCTATCGAATAATCTACCTCTCCTTCCACAGATCTGCAGGGAGAAGAAAATACAGTCTCAGTCCTTTTCCCCAAAGTCAGGAATTATCCATTCAATTTTTAAAAAATGGGAGTGTGGAAGAAAACATTAAAATAAAGCAAAGCTATTTACCTGTTAACAAGTATCCTCTGAAAGCAGATGAATCGCACATCTAGGTGACACTCAATGACACAGACAAAATGCATTTGTAGAGCTTCCTAAGAAAATCTTCAGGGTCGTGAGCATGTATAGAATGGCAGTTTTTATGTCTACATACTCACACAGTGTGCTTCAAATAATTACGGTAATGATTAACTTTGGAAAAGAAGAGAGGTGGTCTATGTGACTGGTGGACTGCTAACTAGAGAACATCTGTACAGATAAGTTAGCTTGTGTTCTTTGAAGACAAGCAGTTCTCCATAGTTAAATATGTATCTAACCAAAACAAGGAAACAACACAAGCACATTAACAGGTAGATTTTTTTTTTCTTAAGAATCCAAAAGGAAAAATAAAAATTAGAACCCAGGAGTCGGGTTATAATCCCCACAAAACCCCCCAAGTAGACTGCCAAACCTGCTGTTGGATCGACAGTTGGTTGCCATTCAGCAAAAAGAACTGGCTCTTGGGTCTTTGAGTCGAAACACCAAGGACCTGGAGAAACCTCTGAAGCCATTCAGTTTTAAATCTGAATCAATCTGCTTGGTGTTGTCACCCAGCATCAACAGTCAATGTCAGTATTAAGACAAAACCTATTGGGAGGAGAGGGGTGGTAAAAAAGCAGATAGCTCCACTCTGAGCATTAAATTAAGCCAGTCAACATCTGCCTCTCAACACTCTTCAAAGGCTAAGTGACCATCCCCGCCACTCATTTCTGAAGCTCCTTCTCGGAGACCGAAGAGCCAAAAATTTGATAGGTCTCAGTGGGACCAACCTTACTCAGCTTGTCTTGAGGGATGCTGATAATCAAAATAGTCACGGAGAGTCCACTGAACCAGAAGTAGAGCTACTCTCTAGAAAGTCATGTAAGGGGTCCAATAGCACACTAGAGTCTCTCTCCTCTCTGGCACTAAGAGTAAAGGACCATAGTGAATTTGAGGACTCTGTATATTCTCAGGGTCACCAACCTTTCTTCACATACTGAATCCATTCTGAAACTGCATTAGAAATTGCCCTCTGTATATCCCACATTTTTTAAATCAATTTTTCATATAGTCCACGTATTCTTCAGAAATTCAAGGAAGCCTTTAGTCACTTACAAAAAAAACCCTCTGCTTACCCTTCAAAGACAGGGCAGAAAGGTCCATAGTGCAAGACCAGTGGCTGAAAAAACAGATTTTCTAGACCCATTCCTTAAATGCTCAGAATTTCAATAAACTAGGCCTGAGAGCGTAACAGCCACCTAGGTTCATAAAGCAACAGTCAATAATTCAAATACCTCAGACTACAACCTCAAAGAGTCTTAATGATCCAACAACACCCCTCAAAACATTAATCTCTGAAGTACAAGCAACAAGAAACAATGTTTAGATATGGGTGTAATCACTACTGTTAAGTCAAATGGAAGCATTCTGAACTAGCTGAAGGGATCACGGGACTAATCAAAAGCATTACAGTAGTCAGCACCAAGGTCTGTACTATTGTATGAAAAGTCCTGTGGTGGTAGGAAATAATCGCACACACACAATCAATCTCAGTTTACAAAAGGCCATCCAAGTCTTTAACCCAAGGTTCAACAAATCCCAGGTGCCCAGTTGCTACCGCTGTGATCTACAGACCCTATATGCTTGCTCAGGTCTCATTTGCCTCCTCCTATTGCATTTGTCACACAGGGTAAAGTTCTGCTTTTTCAGTGCTTCACTCCAGGGGCAGTGACGTAAGAGACGGGCGGAGCCTGCAGAGCCAGCAGCCAATGCTTCGAGGCTGCCTGCGGTGTCGCGTTTTTTTAAAAACATTTTTTCTCGTTGAGTCTTAGCGTTGGCGCTCAGCTCAGTCAGCTGAGCGCTTCTTTTTGTAGCGCCGGCCCTGCTGCTCATCAGGAAAAGCAGCAGTGGCCGGCAATGGGAGCTGGGGCTGGTGGGCCTGAATCGGGAGAGGGAAAATGGATGGCAGGATGGGTAGAGAAAGAGGGAAAACGGAAGATTGGGGAGAGAAAGAGGGAAAACAGATGGGAAGATGGCAGAGAAAGAGGGAAAACAGATGGGAAGATGGCAGAGAAAGAGGGAAAACAGATGGGAAGATGGCAGAGAAAGAGGGAAAACAGATGGGAAGATGGCAGAGAAAGAGGGAAAACAGATGGGAAGATGGCAGAGAAAGAGGGAAAACGGAAGATTGGGGAGAGAAAGAGGGAAAACAGATGGGAAGATGGCAGAGAAAGAGGGAAAACAGATGGGAAGATGGCAGAGAAAGAGGGAAAACGGAAGGATGGGGAGAGAAAGAGGGAAAACAGATGGGAGGATGGCAGAGAAAGAGGGGAGATGATGGATGAAAGGATGCAGAGAAAAAGGGGAGAGACTGGAAGGATTTGGAGAGAGAAGGGACACTGAACAGAAAAGGGTAGAGAGATAGACACTGGTTAGAAGGAGGGAGAGAGACATTAGATGGAAGGATCAGGAGAGAGGGTAGATGGGTGGAAGGATGGGGAGAGAAAGAGGGAAGACGCTGGATGGAAGGGTAGGGAGAAAGAGGTGACACGATGGAAGGATGCAGAAAGAAAGAGGGGAGACTATTGGAAGGATGGGGAGACAGAGGGGAGAGACTGGAAGGATGGGGAGAGAAAGAGGAGAGCTGCTGCATGGAAAGGGGGAGTAGTGAAAGATTGGAGAATAAGAGGAAGGGGCATGGGGAGAACAAGGGTGAGAAAAAGATGAAAAGCCATAAGTAGATGAAGGAAATTAAAGAATGGATAGTAAGAATGAATTAAATCTGGACACAGAGAGAGGCAGAAAAATATTGAAGAAAGCAAAGAAAAAGGAGAGAAAAATGACAAATGGACAGGAAACCCTGGCAGAAGAGTTAAGCGAAAACGAAGGAAAGCAGAATCTAGAGACTGGGAGCAACACAATGAGAAAAAGTAAATGGCCATACAACAAAGGTAAAGAAAATAATTTTATTTTTAATTTAGGATAAAGTAATATGGTGTTAATAAAGTTTCAGAGACCAATACTTCCTTCCTTCCTTAGGTCAGGAGAGAATACCGTAACAGCATTATACTGACCTGAGGCAGGAGGTTTTGGCCTCTGAAAGCTCATTGAAAAGGGTGTTAGGTTATTAAATAAATTGTCTGAAATTGGATGCACTGAAAAGCAGAACTTTACCCTATGTGACAAATGCATCTGAGTGTGAATACATTTTGCTGGGGGGGGGGGGGGGGGGGGGATTTTGTGCCCACCCACTTTGGGTTCAGGCCCACCCAAAATTGGCAGTCTGGCTACGCCACTGCTATTAAGGGAGTGCCAAGGAAAAGAGTGAAGGTAACAACTGCAGGAGACAGAGTGATTTGTGTTTCACATATCAAAAAGTCAGGTCATGTATGAAGTGAAAAGGCAATCGCCTCAGATGCAGCAGTGAAGAGTTAGGGATAGTGGAAGGGAGAGAGGTCGCTTTCTGTTGGCACTATGTAATGGTACATTAAGGGCCTGATTTTTTAAAGCTTTTTCCCCCATAAACACAAAATGGGAAAACAGTAAATCAGGCCCTAAAACAGTTATGGTACACAGGTGTTGGCTTGTTCTTAGTTTCAAAGAAAAGCTGACAAGGCCTGCTTAACTGCAACTAAAGAGTCCAAGAAATCTAACCTGTTCCCATGGGGAATCTAACCTATCCCCGCCGCAAGTAATCTCCTCCATTCCATCTCCCGGCCCGGCCGCCCAGCCTTTGCTGTGCCGCAGTCACCTTGACCCCCCCCCCCCCCCCCCCAAGAAAGCCAGATTCTATAAGCAGTAAAAATACTAGTAAAAGTAACAAATTTTCTTCCACACTCTGCTAAGACAGTAGATATACAAATCAGCACAAGACCCAAAGCAGTCCAAATTCCAAAACAAGTATAAAAGTTAGAAACAACACAATTTATACCTAATTGTTCAACCACCCTTAGGATTCACCTTTGGCTTTAAAAAACAAAACCATGTGCATGTAAGGACTGTATAAATGAATTAAAATAAAGTTTAAAGCAAATGCCCTTAATATGTAATACTAGCCGTTGAGCCCGTTAAAACAGGCTGGTATTGGGGTTTTCGGAGGTCGACGCTGCCCCCCCCCCTCGCGTGGTCGCCACCGCTCCCCTCCCCCCCCGCGAGGTCGCCGCTACCGTTCCCCACCCCCACCGTCGCCGCCGCCAGCCCTCCACCCGGCCCAGGCCCTCTCTCCGCTACTGAACTTACATCCATTCGCCGGAACGCAGCAGGGCACATCAGCTGAGCTGCCGTCGGCCTTCCTTCTCTGCCTGTGTCCCGCCCTCGTGTGACGTAACGTCAGCGAGGGTGGGGCACAGGCAGGGAAGGAAGGCGGACGGCAGCTCAGCTGATGTGCGTGCTGCATTCCGGCGAATGGATGTAAGTTCAGTAGCGTAGAGAGAGCCTGGGCCGGTAGAGGGCGTGGTTGCGGCGACCTCGGTTGGGGGGGGGTAGCGACCTCGGCGGCTTTGCGCAGTTTCCCTCTCTGTCCCGCCCCCGTCATCACGTATTGATGCAGGGGCAGGACAGAGAGGGAAGACTCTACTGTGCATTTGCGAGTGAGTCGGTCACTCGCCGTTTATATGTTTGATTTGGTAACAACAATAGTGATGGAATATTCACATAGCAAGCACCACGAGCCAACAGATTGATTTTCTACTGAACATAATTAACTTTGTATGAACTTGGCGGCTAATAGTGTGCTGAACTGGCACTGGACAAAACTTCTACATGAAGGAAGCCCTTCCCTCATTATTCAATACCTCTCTGTGAAAATGTAGTAATAAAAAAGGCAAGTGTATTTTTATAATATACCACTGCAATCCACAAAACAAAAGAAGTTCCCACATGCCATCTTTTTCTTTTGATGTAGGCACAGGGGAAAAAAAAAAAACACATGATTTTAAATAGGTTTCAACCTAATTCATGTTTAATGTAGGCTATAAATGTCATAAATAAATAGAAACTCTGAATGTTGAACACCTGATTCTCATAACATGATGTCTTAGTAGCCCTTTACCAGAAGAAAAAAAATCTCTGCATGAACATAACAGTGCTAGGGCGTCCCCCTATAACCAGCCACTCCAAATGACACACTGATTACAATTTATAACAAATTACTACTCTACCTGTGAAAAGTTATTCCATTATTATATTTCCTCTATGTACATCCGTATGCTGCTCAAGCTAGCATGTTTGAAAATATAAGTGAGATTAAATAAAAATGCCACCAACAATAAAGAACAACGTGGATGCAACAGCTCATAGGTTTGCTTGCTTTGTGTCGAGTGTACGGGGATAACTGCTGCATGAGGAAGGGGAAACAGACTCACTTAAATGGCTTCGACTTTTTATCATCCCGACTCCATCCATCCACCTCCCCTCCAGCCCTGGGTGGCCTCCTGGCACATACTCAAGGTAACCCCTGGTGGACTAGTGGCTTCTTTGGGGCAGGAAAGATCCCCACTCTTTCCTACCCGCTGCCGCAGTGCTGATCCTTTAGTCTCTGCTTTTTTTAAATGGCTGCTGAGATAGGCTCACGAGGCTGCCACTGGAAGTCTTGGCAGCCATTTTTAAAAAGCGCAGATGAGAGCATCAGCACTGCGGCAGCAGGGTACCTTGAGGTATGTCCCATCCCTGTGGGATTCCCATGGACCTGGAGGGGATCCCCACAGGATTCTCATGGTAATCCCACTATCCTTGCTTCTATGCAGCTTTCTACTGCTGATGTGCTTAGAGGGACCTTCACATTTTCCCAGAAACATGTTCAGTATCTGTGTCATGGCCCATGTGCATGACAACTGTTGAATGCAGGCTTTTAGACAAAAAATTATCTATGGTCCAATTTTACCTTAACTTTAAATCACACAATATAATCTTCAGACGTGTTTGGTGTTTTGGTGGAGGAGTGGCCTAGTGGTTAGGGTGGTGGACTTTGGTCCTGGGGAACTGAGGAACTGAGTTCGATTCCCACTTCAGGCACAGGCAGCTCCTTGTGACTCTGGGCAAGTCACTTAACCCTCCATTGCCCCAGGTACAAATAAGTACCTGTATACAATATGTAAGCCGCATTGAGCCTGCCATGAGTGGGAAAGCGCAGGGTACAAATGTAACAAAAAAAAACCAATCAGCCCTTCAGGACAACCAAGCCAGTGTGGCATTTGTTTACTTGAACCACAGGTCTCAGTTAAATTAATTAGTGCCTGTGTTACTGACTGCATTATACACATATTCTATACTACTGAATATCTGTAATAATTTAAAATGTCACTGCTGTTGAAAATTTACCCTTAACCTTTGACTATATATTAATTTATATAGCCAAGATTTTAGAGAGTTTTCTGTGCCAGGAAATTTAAAACAAAAAAAAAAAAGAGTCAGCACTTAATACAGGCCATGTAAGTAGCTTTGAATACTGACCCATTTGTTTTCAGACACCTTATGCCCGCATTCGCTGGCAGGCAAGTTTAACGATGTAGAACTCTGCAGCAAGTCCTATTAAGCCACTCCTGTGCAGCCCATCTCGCCGTAACACTTCAATCGCTTCTCTGTAGAGTGCAGTGGCAGACGGATTATTTGCCAAACGGTCTTTTTCAAGGTATGGTTTTTTTGTCTTTAGAATCTCACTGCGATACTGACATTTTTGTACATTGGCTTTTTGTATATTAGCTCACTTACGTGACCTTTTTTGATATAAATAGGTACCTCACGTTTTCTCTTCTTATACGCTGTTTCTTCCGCTAGACACTCGTTCAAACCTTGAGGTGGATCGTGATCTAAGTACTTGTCAGCGCTGCCAGACACTTGCAAAAAAATGGCCAAATTCATATTAACTTGAGGTGGCTCGTTATCTAAGCACTTATCGGCTTCACCTGCATGCGTGACCATATATACAATTTCTTACACTTTCTTCTGTTTTTTGCAGACCATTTTAAGTCCCTGTCTGCAGATTTTTCATTTGTGATTTGAGGTTAGTCTACCTTTATTTTAATTTCATTTTTATCTTTACATTATACTTTATTTTTATTTTTCACCTGTATTTTTTTCTTTTATGTTTTTTTATTTTCTTTACAGATTCCTTTATTATATCAATTGATGATTTTATTTCACTATTGATCTCAGTTACAAGGTTAGTCCTTTTCACATTTTATAAACACCTATATATGTACATGTACAACACTTTTCATAAATTATGTTTTATTTTTATGATAATTATGACATTTGTCTGGTATGTGTGTCATTTTATATCTCATATGTGTTTCTTTTTCATGCAGTCATTTTTCTTGTTTATAGATTTTTGTTGTAGGCCATTACATGCAATACCTTTTACAAAATATGACTTTTAGTATTCATATTAGCATGGTAATTATTTTGATGTTTGATATTATGTTCCTCTTTTTTGGATATTATGTTTATGTATACTCTATGTATTTATTTATTGTTTTTGTTTATAGACTCCTGATGTAGGCCATCTGGCCGAAACACAACATTGTGTCGAGTCACTTTTAATGTGGAATTGTTTTATCATCATTAGTTTGAAACTTAAACGCTATTTTAAATTTCATTTTGGTTCCAGTTTTTGGATAGCCTGGCTCATATTCCCACCATTTTATTTTTCACTTTATATTTTGTGAAAATTCTAGCTTACAAAGACCTATTCCTCAAGACATCAGCTACGCTCTTTGCTTTAATCTCGTACTATTCTACATCTCACAAAATAAAACTCAGAGGTAAGCTTTTTAGTATGTACATCACAAAATGAATAAGCACTTGTGATAACTAGTCAAAAAGAACCACGATAAATGGGCTGACAGTCTCCAGATGTAGAGACACAGGCCCCAACCCAACAAATCTCCTTCCACGTGTCTACTCTTAGCAGTCATATTTCATGGGGCCACTGAACTCCAATGCATTCTTGGGAGGTGAGGCTTGGGTTTCAGATCCCGCTCAGGCGCCTGAGCCCCTGCAGTCAGCTGGCTCCAGAGGCTTCTCATTTCTTGATAAGACATGGTCTTCCCTCCGGCCCAGCTAGTAAGCTACCGCTGTGATCTACAGACCCTATATGCTTGCTCAGGTCTCATTTGCCTCCTCCTATTGAGCCACATATGCAGGTCACCCATGCACTGTCCATGTCAGTGAAATATAAAGGCAGACCCAAACAAACCCACTGTGGGGAAAAGTAACAAGAGGAGGTAAAACCCAAAATAAAATGTAGATAGTGCAACTTACTGCTCTCCCTCTGGAGGAGTCCATGCCTCATCAATAAGATGAAAGACAGAGTCAAAGTAAGTGAGGTAAAACTGCCAATCATCTGAGCTAAAAGAAAGCAAAAGGAGAACAGAGAAAAGAAAAAAAATTAATTATGTAGCATTAACTGTGCTACTGTAGTTATTTAATGCATAATTCTCTTAAAACTTTCTTACAAACGCTACAGATACTAATCAGCAAGGGGCTCAATACATCAGGGGCACAAAGTACTAGAAATAATGTAGTTAAACAGTCTAGGCCTCATCTGTGGCGAGGGCTACAAACTCCCTGCTCCTCACTGAATCAATATGGGAGACCAAGGGCTACCCTATATCTCTCTCCAGCAACTTACCTGTCTTCTGAACACAGTGTGCTACTCCACCTCTGCGAGTGTTGCATGTTTTACTTACAGTAAAAAGAACTCCTGTCCCAGGGCAGAAGAGGAGGATGCAGCATCCAAGGTGCTGTGCTGCCAATACCCTCCTCCTGCAGCCAAGGCGGGATGGAGGTGCAATGGGGGTGCAGAGGGGGTAAAAGGAGGGACTCGCACCTTGATTACATAAACTAAACCTAACTTTGGAAGTTAGCCTGTTTCTTAAACCAAATATATGCAACCATAGCTCATGAATATTCAGTGCAAATATTTTTAAAGATATACCTGTCTGTAAGTCCTGAGAACTGAGTTTAGGAAACTCTGCTATAAAGAGGACTGTGGAAATTAAGATTTTCTCTTGTTTAAAAAAAACACAAACTAGAACTTCAGGGTCTCAGTCTAGACTGCAATCTTCTGTCATTACTGATAAGTTACACATACAGAAATTATGCACGAAGCAAATTCCTGGTCTATGTTGATTAGAAAAGCAATATGCAATAGTTGGTCAAGGTCTTGATTGGGACCCCAGACCAGTAGACTTGCCTTCTCATTCTAGATTGCCCTGTTTCTGTTAAATAAATGTTCCTGCTTGCTAAACTACAGAAATAACGAGGCCATTGTATATCACAGAAAGAACGAGGCCATTCTATATCATCTATTTTACAAATAAAATATTAGCACACATTGAAGAAATAGCAGTGTTCCAGAAAAATTGACGTAATATTAAAAAAAAAAAAAAAAAAAAAAAAGTTACTGCAGTCACTGATTTAGCTGTCAAAGTTGCAATAATTTTAAATCAGACTTGAGGACCCAAGGCAGGTCTCAGATTTGTACACTACAATCAGTTAGCCCCTGGTTTTTATTATAGGTTTTCTACAGTCCAAGGCAAAAGCTTACTTTTTCAGCAGGAGTCTCCTAGAGAGTGCATTGCATTCGGGCCACTTGCTCAGCTTCTTGTACATGGCCATACATTTATTTTCTCGGCTTTGTAGTTCACTTGTCAACTTCTCTGAATGAAAAGCATGAGATGCATTTATTGTTCTGGCATTAATCCAAATACTTTATGTAGGAAGAGGGCATGCAAGTTTATAAAAAGCTCAACTACAGAAACTACACTTATCAAGTAGAAGACTTGGCATACATTCATTGGACCCCTGTCATTAACAAATGTTATTCTCAGCAGAGCGTACTGTGTTTTCTTTGTAATTTTATATCAATACCATCTCTATATAAACCTTCAAAATACTTAACTACAAAGGCCACTTTTAAATTCATTATACCAATCAAATCTACTACTACTACTACTAACTAGCATTTCTAAAGCGCTACTAGGGTTACGCAGCGCTGTACAATTTAGACATAGAAGGACGGTCCCTGCTCAAAGAGCTTACAATCTAAAAGACAAGAGAACAATCTAAAGACAAGTGAACAATCTAGAGGACGAGTGAACAGTTAAATCCTAGCCTACCTAATCCTCGAGTACCAAAAAAACAGGCCAGACCTTCAGGATTTCAGCAATGAATATTCATATGATATCCGCATGTATTTTGCTGCAAGAACCAGCTTTCCTGACAACCCTTTTGTGCTACGAGGATCAGGCCATATCAGTGCATACAGAAACACATCAGATTTATACAATCATACTAAATCATGCCTTTCTCTAGAAATTACATCAACACCCTTACCTCCTAGCTTGCCTCTGATAACATCCAAAGCCTCTTTATGCTTTCCCAAGCGCTCGAGAATCATATAATAAAGTTCAACCTTATAGTAAAAAGCAAATAAAAACAAGCAAAAATTAACTTTGGAGGCAAAGATCTACCATGTTTCTAACACGTGTCAAGTAAGAATTACACTAAACTTATAAAGTGTACTGGGATAAATGTGTGTGAGAAAAAAAAAAAAGTCACTACACTAGATGGCAACTAGACAACTTATATCAGCCAATCCTATCACCGTTCAGAAAACAATTGTCTGCACCACTCTCTAGGGAGAAAGTCTATCCAGGACTAGTCTAAACTGACATTGCTCATTTCATCTGTATTATGACATCACTCACATTTACCCCCTCCCCCCAAATATGACAGTATCTACAATCTAATGGGGGGGGGGGGGGGGAATTGTGTACTCAGCAAATGTGGATTAGATTTTAAACCCCAGTAAATTTTCTGGTTCTTTTTATATTTTATACCTTACAAATGTTTGGCATGTATGTTTATGCCTTGTTATATATTTTTAAAATTCAATTTTAAAAAAAAGGTTTAAAAAAAAAAAATAAAGATTTTAAACCCTGGGAAACTATAGATCACAAATACCATTTCAGTTATAACCACTGTGATTTGCAGATGATGATTTTGGCTACTTGGGGATTGTAAGGGTAGCATAAGTTTACAAAGGAACTAAAACAATCATACTAAAATTATTCATCCCTTCCAATAGTCACCTCAATATTATCTACTACATTTAACCAGAATGTTACAGTTTAATAGCAAATTGACTTTGAAAACACATCTTACTTCAGCTTCTGCTTCAATCTTGTCTTCCTTCACCATTTTTTCCACCATTCGTTCAGCTAGCGGCAGAAACATAGTCTTTGAGAGGTTTTCATTCTGTTCTGAAATACTCTACGGGGGAAAATTAATTTGAAAATGCTACAGCACAAGGTCTCGCCAGTTCTTTCCTCTATGCCTTCATTAAATGTGTGAACCGCAGCAGAATAAAAACTGTATGATATCGATATTTGGAGTGGTTTCCTGCCTGCTTAAGTTAAACCATGCTGAGCAAACTGGCCACTGATATTCAGTGGCACTAAACTGGGTAGTAGAGCTGAACATCAGCTCTAAGTGCATATGTGGAATCCAGGCAGTTCTGTGAACACAGGCCATATTTAGTGCCGGAACCTGCATAGATAAGTGGACAGATAAAATCATACAAAAGGCAGTGCTAATTCTGCCTGCTTAGCTATGCAGATGCAAGCACTGAATATTGGCTAGTACCCGCATAAACTTAAAGGTTGTTGTTGCTGCTGCCGCCAATCTTTCTCCCAAGCCGATTCCCTAACACCCATCACCCTTCTCAACCCCTCCACCAGACAGATCTCCCCAAATCCTCATCCAAGTTCAGCACTCCCTCCCCCCGATAGACTACTACCTCCCAACCCCCCTCAAAATAAGGTACACCTAAGATACCACACTCTCCCCAAGTACGTATCCCCTCCTGAACCCCTCATCTAAGAACATCCCCCCTTGTAGCTCCCCCACACCCAGAAGGCCCACCTTAAAACTTCCCTGGGGGTCTAGGATACAGTCCAGGCAGATGCGATGCCCAGTCACTCCTGCAATGCCAGGTTCCATAATAGCAGCCGCAACCTTATGGTACTACTGCTAGAGTCTGACCCCTATTGATACCACCATGAGACTATCATTAGAGGTTTCAGTCATCATTTTGAAGCCTGGCGCTGGCAGGGCAGGAGTGACTGGGAAGTTTTAAGGCAGGCCTGTGGGCAATGTTCCCTCTAAGCTATGCAGGAGTCCTCCACCGACACCTGCCAGTGGGGAGGGGGCTGTTTCACTATCACATTTTTAGTAGCGAGGGACACGCAAGCCCTGCAGGATGCCACAGAGCTTGCCAGTCCCTAGCAATTGAACACAGAATATTGAAGCACCATCCTCCACAGGAATGTAGGTAGAGGACTCCTGCTCAGCTTAGAGAGAACATTGCCTGTGGGTCCCCCAAGAGGGAGGGGGCTGCTCTTGAGAAGGTGTTCAAGAGGCTTGGGCCGAGGATGGATGCTGTTTTTGTTAGAGGACAGGTATAACCACCCGATACTCAGCCCACTACTCTGTTAGCTAACTGGGTAAACAAGCTGAATATCGCACCCAACCCTATACATTCTGGGCACAGTAAGAACTAGAGTGCTAGTGCACAAACAGATGCCTACACTCAATATCAGGGCCTAAATTCAGACTGCAGCTGTCAGTGTTTAAGAAAAAAAAAACACGCCAACTGCCACCAGCTGAATATTGGCCAGTATGTGTTAAGTAGACTAAGTTTTGAGATTTATTTATATAATTTTAAACATTTCTATAACACACAATCCAAAGGTTCTCAGCTGTTAACAAAAGTGTACATATATAAAATATACACATTTGTTCTTACAAACATAAAACTTCAAAAAACTAAAACTAAAGCCCGGGCTTCAATCTAATCACTCCTATCTAATTATTTCTGCCAGTTTTAATCTTGATCTTCTGCTACCCCATACACTTATATGAAGAGAAATTTTTAACTCTTGTTTAAACTGTTTTACTTCCTGAATTTTTTTAAGCCTTAAATTGTAGGCTGTTCCACATAATGGGGCCTGCTATATAAAAAATATTAGCTCTATAGTCATTCAATTTTACAACCTGATACGACGGTACATCCAACTATAACTGTTGTGGAGATCTCAAAGACCTCGAAGATTGATACACATGCAATTTTGTTGCCAGCATTTTGGTTACCACTAGTCCACCAGAGAAGGCATAGGTAGGCCAGGAGGCAGCGGGCGGAGAGTTGGGTGAGCAGGCCAGTTGAGAAAATTGGGGGGCAGGGGGTCTGTCCTTTACCAGTCCCACAGATTGTGCGGGGAAATGTTGAATTGTACGTGACTGTGGAATTCTGCACGCCGCAGTCATGCAGAATTCTGTAGGAGTAAAAACTCAAGGCACTTTACAATATGATGTGTAATAAATACAAATAGGTGGGTACAGAAAGGTCAATCTAGCTCTATAAAAGTGTCACACAGTGCTGTATACCCTGGACCACTAAAGCTCACCCTACCCAAAGCCTCAAAAGAAATCCTACTCCACAGCTTCTTCCAGACCCTTCTGTGGTATCTAACCTCACCTTGAACAGACCCTGAACAAGTGACCCAACACTTGGGTGTGCTCCAGTTCTACAGTGTTACTGGGACTTCTTGTTTTTACTAATAAGGATATAAACAAACACATTTATCATCTGCTCCAAGTGATAACACTCACCTGCATAATCAGGCTCATTACAGACCAAAAATAATACGGGTTCTTGGGAACAATTTTATAAAGTGCCATCCCAGCCTGTAACAAATAAGGATATAGTATTTTTGCCTGTAACAATCTCAAAAGAGCTACATTAAGTCATTCCCACAAAACGAACACTGACAGTTTTGATAACATATACACTAATATAGCCTCAAAATGATACATGTGTAGGTAATTAACAAATGTGTTAAGTTCCATGAAATGAAGCACTGTGTTGGCACACCATCAAAAGCTAACCTTATTATTTTTTTTCAACTTTTAATTTTTATTGAAAAATATTGTGTGCCTATACAATACATGGAAAAGATTTACTTACGCACATCTCTTCCCAAAACTCCACACCCCCTACCACGAATAACTTACAAAGCAATAGTGGAATTGCTTAATACAAAAAAAAAAAAAAAAACCCCTACAAATACTACTTAACATTTCTAGAGCGCCACTAGGGTTACGCAGCGCTGTACAAATTAATAGTCAAGGACGGTCCCTGCTCAGAAGAGCTTACAATCTAAAGGACGAAATGTCAAGTTGGGGTAGTCTAGATTTCCTGAGTAGAGGTGTTGTGATTAGGTGCCGAAAGCGACATTGAAGAGGTGGGCTTTGAGCAATGATTGGAAGATGGGTAGGGAGGGGGCCTGGCGTATGGGCTCAGGGAGTTTGTTCCAAGCATGGGGTGAGGCGAGGCAGAAAGGGCGGAGCCTAGAGTTGGCGGTGGTGGAGAAGGGTACTGAAAGGAGGGATTTGTCTTGAGAGCGGAGGTTACGGGTAGGGACGTAAGGGGAGATGAGGGTAGAGAGGTAAGGAGGGGCTGCAGATCGAGTGCATTTGTAGGTTAGTAGGAGAAGCTTGAACTGTATGCAGTATCTGATCGGAAGCCAGTGAAGTGACTTGAGGAGAGGGGTGATATTAGTATATCGGTCAAGGCGGAAGATAAGACGTGCGGCAGAGTTCTGGATGGACTGAAGGGGGGATAGATAGCTAAGTGGGAGGCCGGTGAGGAGTAGGTTGCAGTAGTCAAGGCGAGAGATAATGAGAGAGTGGATGAGAGTTCGGGTGGTGTGCTCAGAGAGGAAGGAGCGAATTTTGCTAATGTTATAGAGGAAGAAGCGACAGGTCTTGGCTATCTGCTGGATATGCGCAGAGAAGGAGAGGGAGGAGTCGAAGATGACACCGAGGTTGTGGGCAGATGAGACGGGAACGATGAGGGTGTTATCAACTGAGATCGAGAGTGAAGGGAGAGGAGAAGTGGGTTTGGGTGGGAAAACAATAAGTTCAGTCTTGGCCATGTTCAGTTTCAGGTGGGGGTTGGACATCCAGGCAGCAATGTCGGATAAGCAGGCCGATACTTTGGCCTGGGTTTCCGCAGTGATGTCTGGTGTGGAGAGATAAAGCTGGGTGTCGTCAGCATAAAGATGATAGTGGAAACCATGAGATGAGATCAGGGAGCCTAAGGAAGAAGTGTAGATTGAAAAAAGAAGGGGCCCCAAGGACAGATCCCTGAGCAACAGAGAGCGGGATAGGGGAGTGGACGAACCATGAGAGTGTACTCTGAAGGTACGATGGGAGAGATAAGAGGAGAACCAGGAGAGGACAGAGCCCTGGAACCCAAAGGAGGACAGTGTGTCAAGAAGTAGGTTGTGACTGACAGTATCAAAAGTGGCGGATAGGTCAAGGAGGATGAGGATGGAGTAGTGACCTTTGGATTTGGTGAGGAACAGGTCATTGCAGACTTTAGATAGTGCCGTTTCTGTCGAGATTACTTCCAAAAATATCTGTTCAGGAAACTTACTGTATTTAATTATTTTTTTGAAACACGTTATGTGCTCATTTTTATTGACCGAGGAAAAGAGCCTTAGCTATTGCTGGAGCTTCAGTAGCATTGGTGAGAACTTTATATTATAATACTCTCCATCCAGCTGCATTCTATCATTAGCTTTTAAAAAACTCTGTGTTGGTTTGTTATTAAATTTTGTTTTTCTTTTTGTTTTTTTTCACTAAAAATTTTCTTATAAATCTCCAATTTCCTGAACAGCTCCAATTTCAAACCCATACAGTGGCATTCCTAGCTTGGATTGCACCCAGGGCGGATCACCGATGCGCCCCCCCCCCCCCTTGTGAAATTACACCTCCCCCCCCTGGTGCACGCCGCTGGGGGGGGGGGGGGGTGCCGCGGCACGTGCCTGTGGGCTCCGACTTCACTAACTTCTCTCGTTCGCTGCAGCTCCTTCTGCCCCGGAACAGCGAAGTCGGAGCCCACAGGCGTGCGCTGCAGCACCCCCCAGCGGCGTGCACCCGGGGCGGACCGCCCCCCCCTTGGTACGCCACTGAACCCATATGTTTCAATTTCTGAGTGGGAGAGAGAGACACTTATCTTTTGATAGGACATGTCTCCCCCACTCAAAATTGAAACATATGGGTTTGGAATTGGACCTGTTTAAGAAACTGGAGATTTTAAAGAAAATTTTCAGTAAAGAAAAACAAGAGTAAAACAAAATTTAATTACAAACCAACACAGAGGGCTTTTTAGACCCAATGATAGAATGCAGATGTATCATGTTATTTTCAGGCTAAAACAGATTTTGACTTTCAAGCTGCTGATTTGAAGATGCAATTGCTAACCCGGAGTTACCCTCAATCTTGTGTAAAGCAAAGATACTTACCTGTAGCAGGTATTCTCTGAGGACAGCAGGTCTTACGTTCTCACAAGTGGGTTAACGCAGGCCGTATTGCCCAGTCCGGTTAGTATGAACAGCATAAGAAGAACTTTGTGGAGCACGAGACATGCTCCACCGCGCGTACAGTGCTTTCCTGCCCGCTACGCAAATGCTTCTCAGTTGAGTATTACAGCAAGAAAATAAACAAATAAAAAACAAAGGAGACAACGCCAAAGGGAGGTGGGAGGGATTGTGAGAATATAAGGCTTGAGGTCCTCAGAAAATTCTTGCTACAGGTAGAGAGGTGTGGTAGCCGTGTTAGTCCACTCTTCAAGGTTATCAATAGAAATCAAACAAAATAAAACATGGAAAAGAAAATATACCACCTTTTTTTATTGGACATAACTTAATACGTCTTGATTAGCTTTCGAAGGTTGCCCTTCTTCATCAGATCGGAAATAAGCAAATGTGGTAGCAGATAGTATATATAAGAGAAACATCAAAGCATTACTTTGACAGTCTGACAGAGTGGGAGGGTGGGGGTATGCATGGGGACATCAAAGCATTTCATTGATAATCTAACAGGATGGGTTCTTCACTTTCTCCGAGGACAAGCAGACCTTTTTATTCTCACAGTGGAAAATCCCTAGCATCCAAGCTCACCAAAGACAAGAAACACTGGTCAACAGAGCCTTGCAACGGTGAGGACATAAGGTAGATTAACCTGAAACTATAATCCAATCTGAATGAGTGCAGCCTGGAACAGAATAAAATGGGCCTAGGAGGGTGGAGTTGGATTCTAGTCCCCAAACAGATTCTGCAAAATTGTCTGCCTGAACTGGCTGTCATGTTGGGCATGCTGCTCAAGGCAGTAGTGCGATGTGAATGTGTGGACTGAAGCCCACATCGCAGGCTTGCAAATTTCTTCAATGGAGGCTGACCTCAAGTGGGCTACCGACAACCACGGCCTCCAACAGTGCGAGCTGTGACATGATCCTCTAGGGTCAGCCCAACCTGGGCATAAGTGAAAGAAATGCAATCTGCCAGCAAATTAGAATGGTGCGTTTCCCCCTTGGCGGCCCCCATCCTGTTGGGATCAGAAGAAATAAAAAGCTGGGTGGACTGTCTGTGGTTTGGTCCACTCC
This sequence comes from Microcaecilia unicolor, assembly GCF_901765095.1. NCBI lineage: Eukaryota > Metazoa > Chordata > Amphibia > Gymnophiona > Siphonopidae > Microcaecilia > Microcaecilia unicolor. The sequence goes on along the minus strand of NC_044041.1, from coordinate 32,112,483 downwards.
AAGCACTCTCTTGCAATCCAAGGTGTGCAACTGTTTTGGACCCAATCAGATTTCCCCAATGCAGAGACTCTCAAAACACAGTTTCATTTCAGGTAATGCAAAGTTTAGATTGCAACTCTGGAACAATCACCCTGATACAAAACAGATGTTGGTGCAAGTTTGCATATTTGTCCTGGAAGCGGCCAATCCAGAACTACTAAGATTTTCGTTAACTGTTTTATTTTTTGAAATTTGAAAAACGTTTTGTGGGGATGCACAGTTCATTTTAAGTGTTTTGGCCCAATGAATATGTATGTTAGAAAGGAGGCTCTGGTTTTGATGAAGGTCTAATTTCACATATTGAGTATCTATATAAATATATTCTGTTACTGTATAGGTATTTGAGGTAGTTTTTGTGATTGTTTAAAATAAGTTTCAGGCACTGGGTTGCTAACTTTTCTTTGGAAAAGAAATCTATATTTGGCAATATAGTTTGTTGGCATGAAGAATAGGACTACTGAAACAGTTCTTTCCATTGGTTATTTTGCTTTAAAGGGGCAGTTAAATATCTATTTTGGGGATTTATCACTATGTTTCTATTTTAATAATGTTCTCACTTTGTGAACATTTATATTTTGGTTTCAGTATTTAAAACCCACAGTCAGTGTTTAAATGTTGCACATGTATTCAGCACCGCACTATCAGGGGCACATACAGTGGTGGAAATAAGTATTTGATCCCTTGCTGATTTTGTAAGTTTGCCCACTGACAAAGACATGAGCAGCCCATAATTGAAGGGTAGGTTATTGGTAACAGTGAGAGATAGCACATCACAAATTAAATCCGGAAAATCACATTGTGGAAAGTATATGAATTTATTTGCATTCTGCAGAGGGAAATAAGTATTTGATCCCCCACCAACCAGTAAGAGATCTGGCCCCTACAGACCAGGTAGATGCTCCAAATCAACTCGTTACCTGCATGACAGACAGCTGTCGGCAATGGTCACCTGTATGAAAGACACCTGTCCACAGACTCAGTGAATCAGTCAGACTCTAACCTCTACAAAATGGCCAAGAGCAAGGAGCTGTCTAAGGATGTCAGGGACAAGATCATACACCTGCACAAGGCTGGAATGGGCTACAAAACCATCAGTAAGACGCTGGGCGAGAAGGAGACAACTGTTGGTGCCATAGTAAGAAAATGGAAGAAGTACAAAATGACTGTCAATCGACAAAGATCTGGGGCTCCACGCAAAATCTCACCTCGTGGGGTATCCTTGATCATGAGGAAGGTTAGAATCAGCCTACAACTACAAGGGGGGAACTTGTCAATGATCTCAAGGCAGCTGGGACCACTGTCACCACGAAAACCATTGGTAACACATTACGACATAACGGATTGCAATCCTGCAGTGCCCGCAAGGTCCCCCTGCTCCGGAAGGCACATGTGACGGCCCGTCTGAAGTTTGCCAGTGAACACCTGGATGATGCCGAGAGTGATTGGGAGAAGGTGCTGTGGTCAGATGAGACAAAAATTGAGCTCTTTGGCATGAACTCAACTCGCCGTGTTTGGAGGAAGAGAAATGCTGCCTATGACCCAAAGAACACCGTCCCCACTGTCAAGCATGGAGGTGGAAATGTTATGTTTTGGGGGTGTTTCTCTGCTAAGGGCACAGGACTACTTCACCGCATCAATGGGAGAATGGATGGGGCCATGTACCGTACAATTCTGAGTGACAACCTCCTTCCCTCCGCCAGGGCCTTAAAAATGGGTCGTGGCTGGGTCTTCCAGCACGACAATGACCCAAAACATACAGCCAAGGCAACAAAGGAGTGGCTCAGGAAGAAGCACATTAGGGTCATGGAGTGGCCTAGCCAGTCACCAGACCTTAATCCCATTGAAAACTTATGGAGGGAGCTGAAGCTGCGAGTTGCCAAGCGACAGCCCAGAACTCTTAATGATTTAGAGATGATCTGCAAAGAGGAGTGGACCAAAATTCCTCCTGACATGTGTGCAAACCTCATCATCAACTACAGAAGACGTCTGACCGCTGTGCTTGCCAACAAGGGTTTTGCCACCAAGTATTAGGTCTTGTTTGCCAGAGGGATTAAATACTTATTTCCCTCTGCAGAATGCAAATAAATTCATATACTTTCCACAATGTGATTTTCCGGATTTAATTTGTGATGTGCTATCTCTCACTGTTACCAATAACCTACCCTTCAATTATGGGCTGCTCATGTCTTTGTCAGTGGGCAAACTTACAAAATCAGCAAGGGATCAAATACTTATTTCCACCACTGTACATATACGTATATACATACACACACACATATATACATAACCATTGAGCTTTGTGTGTAGCGACAGTCAACTCTTTTCTTGAATTTATCAAGGTCTGCCCCAACTGATGAGACACTATCAGACTGAACTATTTATGCTCAATTACAGAGCTTTATAATTCTGTCCAAATCAAATATGCTCTTTACTGTGGCATCTTCTACTTTGATGATTATTTCTCTACTTGTGTCATTAGTTGCCCTTCGATCTGTGGGCTTTGCAAAGGAAACAGAGCAGTATTCTGAAGAGTCTGTAAATCAACAAAGTTGGGAGGCAGGGAGACCAACATAAACCACGCATGAACAGATAGAAACCATGCTGAAGAAGCAAGGAAACCTGAGAATTAAAGAGCGCAGAGTCCAGAACACCAAGATAGTGGAAAGAGTCCACCACGGGGACTGGCGAGTCAAACAGAAAAGAAAATCGGAGAGGGTTTGTAAAAGAGATCGGTGATCCAGCATATGACCATATTAGCTGCACTGAGGACAAGACGGTGACAGGAAAGTCACCGAGATACATACAGCAGTAAGGCAAGACTGGAGATGGCAGAGATCAGGTTGAGAAGGTGAGGTGGGAAAGACCAATAGGATGTCATCTGAATAAATTAAGAATTTAATATTACATCTCTGAATCAGGGTGGAAAGGGAGCTAAGAAAAATATTGAAAAGGGGTGAGAGGAAAAAGTCTTGGGGGACACTGCAGGAGAGTGGGAAATCAGCTGAGGAGGAAGAAGTTAACAACTGAAAAAGAGCACCCAGAGAGAACGGTACCAGAAAGCTCAATGGATGTCAAAACGAGAATGGTCCACGAGGTCAAAAGCAGCAGAAAGGTCTAAAGAAACAAGAAGAGAAACTTGCATCTAAAAGAAGAGTGGAGATCGCTGAGAAGTGCCACAATTGTGGTCTCTGTGCTGTGACGAATGGAAGCCTGTTTGGCAGGGGGTGAAAGATCGAAAGGTCTGTAACACAGGCCAACAGCTGATCAAAAACCACATGCTCAGTAATCTCTGAAAGGCACTACTAATCATTTTTATAGTGTTGTTAGACATACGCAGCCCTACACACATTATAAGCAGGTACTTTCTCTGTCCCTAGTTGGCTCACAATCTTAAGGTTTAACAGTTTTTATTCCAGATCAAACAAATCCAACATCTAGAAACAACAAATCTAAACAAAAGCATCAATCGATTACAAGACAGCAATCAACTGGAACAGAATAATAAGTGAAAACATCATACAGCTAGATAACGCATGATCCCAGTTTTGTTTTGCAAGAAAACTCCCGCACCCTCCCCCCTAATTTCCTCTCAAATTTAACGTTTGTTTGCAACAGCACACCCTCCCCCCCAACCCTACTTTAACCCATATCTTAAAGACACTGAGCTGACCCGGTGTCTGCACTCTTATGATCCCAGGCCATCATTGAAAAGTTAACATCCAGTATTCCAAATCCACCCTCCCCTACCCAAGCAGAGAACCACAAAACACTCCTAATATAACAGTACCAACTTAGGAAACACTCTGAAAACTGTTCAATATTGCACTTCTTCCTTTGTGGAAGACAATTTGCAAGTAACAATTCCAGACAGACATGGGGGCTCAGAAGATACTCCCAGATTATCTGAGCTATGGGTGACTAGACCCGACTTGGCCATGTCTTGGTGATGTCACCAACTTGTGTGGTTCTAGAGATCCTAGCTGTCCATATAGAAAAAGTTTTCTTCAATTTGTTTACATGTGCTACTTAGTAACTTTATGGAGTGTCCCCTGGTTTTGTGCTTTTGGAAAGATTCAACAACTAATTTGCATTTACTCATTTCACTCTACTCATTAACTACATGTATAGACCTTCCTTCTATCTCCCCCCAGATGTCTCCTTTCCTCCAAACTGAAGAGCTTTATTGCTTTAGCTTTTCCTCATATGGGAGTCATTCCACCCCCTTTACCATTTTAGGTCACCCTTCTCTGTACCTTTTGTGGCAAAGCAGGGGACTTTCTTGCCTGTGACCTGTAATGTTTTGTTTTTCCCCTTCAATGCATTTCCCTTGTTGGCCAGCAGATAGTGTCTGACCTCTGCCTTATACCAGTAACAAAACGTTTACATTTTAGGTTACCTTCCCCTGAGGAAAAGAGGAAAGCCTCCAAGGGAAAGTAACCAGCCATTGGCCAAATGCCCTCAGTGTTAATGTTCTGGGCCTTGATTAGCCCTGACGTGCAAGATCCAGCCAGAATGTGCTGGAATCCCCCAGTCTCAGAGTGGGAGTGTGGACCGTGGAGATCTCTGCACCAAGACCCTGTTCAAATCCTGTGAGCAGTTATTTTTCCTGAACTTCCAAGTACTACTTAGATAGTAAGAAAGTGTTGTTAGTTTTAATGTTGATTCCTGTTATTTTTACCTGTTATTGTTTGCTATTTACACCTTTTTCACCATTCACGGTTCTACCTTTTTCTGATAATAAACATATTAATTTATTAGCTCTGTTGTCTTGGACAAACTCAGAATCCTGATAATGTGTGTTCTTGGTCTGTGGGTGCTTTCTAGGAACTGTGGGATCCTTGGGATTGTGGCACCAGTGTCCTTACCCCAGAGGCTAGAGAAACCCAGCATGGCGAGGTGGAGGGTATGTCAGAGTACAGCACACACACAGGTGCAGGCGGGCCTGAGCAGTCCTGGCCTGGACCCTTTAGGTGGCTACAGGGTTAGCCCAAGGTGGGTGCTAGGTGTTTCGTGACACTCTCTAGTTTGTTCCTCTAGTCTCTTTTTGAAATATGGCAAACAAAATTGCACACAATACTCAAGGTGCCAATTAATATATAATTGGTCTGCTTCTTAATTTAAAAAAAAAAAAAAAATTTGGGAGCAATTAACTTTTTTTTTTTGTTACATTTGTACCACACGCTTTCCCACTCATGGCAGGTTCAATGCGGCTTACATGAGGCAATGGAGGGTTAAGTGACTTGCCCAGAGTCACAAGGAGCTGCCTGTTCCTCAGTTCCCCAGGACCAAAGTCCACCACCCCAACCACTAGGCCACTCCTCCACTCATTCATGACATGAAAACTCACATCAAAAAGAGCCTTCTTCACTGGGAGTAAACACCCATATCACATGCACAGGGTCAGAACAGTTGACTGAAATCTGATCTGCGTCTCTCAGTTACACAACAGAAGGAGGGTTGAACAGAGGACAGCAACTCACTTTTCAAGCTGAGAAACGCAAAAGCTGGCTAGCTCATCATCTTGCAAACAAGAGAACAGCACAAATTAAACAGGCAAAAAAAAACCCATCTCAGCTCTTTTACAAAACAGTCCTGAAACTGCATTATAATTCATGTCTCCGTGAATTACAATGCAATTTAATCATTAATAAGCACATCAACAGCAGACAACCAAACTATTAGGAAGAACAAGCTGCTCAAATATTTAACTGAATGGAGTGATTGCATCCCCAATACTGTGTACAAGAAAATTTAATTGTGTTGTGTTGGCACCTCCAATCATTTTGAGCAATGGGGGAAGGAGAGAAATAAAAGCAGTTGTAGAGATGTTTTCTTTTTTTTGCTCATATTTGAATTTCAAAATACAAGAGACTGCAATGTACTATTTAGATAAAAGTTGCTAGCTAGTCATGGTTCTTCTAACTGCTATTAAACAGGCTTGCCATTCTGAATGCTTGAGGTGTTGAACCCCATCCTTCATCATTTCACCCCTCATTTAGATACCCCCTTCCCAAAGAAAAGTGTTGATAATTATCACTCAGGACTATCCCTCCAGAACCCAACTATGTGTAAGTACACATAATTGGACAGTACAATTTTTAAAAACATAAGAATAATTTCTACCCACCATTAACCTGGATAAATTGGCCATCTGAAAAAAACTGTCCACCCTGAAAATAAAAAAATATATAAGTGGGTGGTACCAAGCTTGTGTGGCTGTGAGGACCTATTGTTTTGACTGAAGCTGCTATTTGCCACTTCCAGAAGCTGCCACTCCTGCCTTAGGCAACCATTAGGCAGACTAGGAGATCAAGCCTAGCCCTGCTCATCCACAGCGACTCCTGCATGGGTAGTACTCTCATACAGAATGCAATGTTTCTACCTCCACTAAACTAACTAATAAGATATTTAAAAACGTATTTCCACTCCTTTAGGCCTCCAGCTCAATGAGTACCCTGCCCCCAGTGTAACAGAAGCCTTTTTTCAAAGCTCTTCAGCACATTTGTTGCACTCTCCCCCATCTAACCCAGACTTTGCAGGAAAACTCTTGACCAACAACTGCAAACCTTTGCCTTTTATGGAATTTGGTACACGTGCATCCTACATGTGGCTGATTAATGGCTGGAAAGTCCTAGAGGATAAGGATACTGCCCCTGCATCATTCCCATTTCTGGATAGGCCAAGGATTAAACTCACTCACTACCCAAGATACCATCACATTTAAGCTTGCAAAAGATTTAGGACTACTGTAAAATAAGTCAACATTTTTGTAGTGGTTTCAAAACACACTGCTGCCTTACTGTGAGGTGCATTTATTCTGTGTAACACATTTTACAACAGAAATGTTTGAAGTACTTGAAATGTCAATGTCTGACACTGTACAGCTAACAGAAAAAAAGCCAAAACAAAAACAGCAGACAGAACATGCCTAAGAAAATTAAGATCTCCCCCGTCCCCAATGCTCTGCCTTCCTCAAAATCCTGACCCAAGAAAGTTTACATGAAATAAAATAACCAACAAATGCATCAATAAAATGCAATAAAAGAATGGATCCCTAAAATACAAATACACTAGTAAAACATGCCCGTTTCTGGAGCAAATGAAACGGGCGCTAGCAAAGTTTTCCTCCCCGAACTCCCCCCCCCCCCTATCCATCCCTTCGCGTTGTGAAGCCACTGACCGCCATTGCTCCGCCCTCAACATCATCACATTTGACGCGAGGGCGGGGGCCCAGAGACAGTTTATTTCGGTGGCTTCACTACCACGAACCCTTTGACCCGAAGGAAGTGACACTGACGTCAGTGTCCTCAGAACGTTGAGGGTGAGTTTTATTATATAGGATAGGAGTTTAAGGTGGCGGCATTTGCCGATGACTTGCTAGTAGTGCTTACGAAGCCCCGGGAGTCACTAGTTGATCTTTGGAAGTATTCTCAGAATCTGGGGCATACTCTGGGTTTAAACTAAACTATGACAAGTCAGAAGCACTGGCTATTACAGCAGAACCCAGAAGAACTTGGGGAGACAGTTCCCATTGAGGTGGGTGGAGGAATCATTTCAATATTTGGGCATTTTTTTTAGCAGCAAAGACAAAGGCGCTCTGTAGAACAAATGTCCAATTGTTGTTAGATAAAACAAAAAACAGCAATTGGATGCTTGGATCGCGTCGTGGGAAACAAACAAAATGGGCACCGCACTCGCAGAATTCGCGGGAGCGGCATCCGGAGGTGCACCTGACCCGTCCAGACTGCTACAGCAGACCGCGACGGCAAGGAAACTCTGAGCTGACAACTGAAGCCCCGAAAACGGCGAAAGAGAAGGTCCCGACGCACCCCCCAGCGGTGTACAATATTTACAAGAGCTGGAAGAGGAGATCCCCCGACGCTGGCATACAGCGTAGCGTCTCAGCTTCTCGGACATGACGGTAATGCGCGTGCACGCGCGTACCCGATTCGCGCCAAAATCTTTTTTTTTTTTTTTTTTTTGAAGCCCTGTTCCGCCGAACAAACCGCTAAAATTAAAACTGACCCACAAAAACAGAAGGAAGAGCAATAACCAGCCAAGAAAACTCCTCCAAATTACTGCTGCCTCTTTTTTTTTTTTTTTTTTTTTTTTTGAAGCCCTGTTCCGCCGAACAAACCGCTAAATTAAAACTGACCCACAAAAACAGAAGGAAGAGCAATAACCAGCCAAGAAAACTCCTCCAAATTACTGCTGCCTCTTTTTTTTTTTTTTTTTTTTTTAACAGCTAGACAATATAGACACCCAAAACAGCAACCAGAGCTGCCTGCTCGTTAAAGTAATGGGGAAAAACACAGAGCTGCCTGCTCGTGATTTAGCTTGCTCTTTAAAATGCTCATAAGTTTTAACTTTCTATAGTGGCTGCCTCTCCCAAGACATACACCTTTCTAAACAAAGGGTAGTCCTTCCCAGCCACGTATGGGAGATGGGGAGGAAGGGGGGAGGGACTCGGGGACACCCGAGTTTAACACCCCCAGAGGCTGTAAAGAAAGGAAACAAGAAAGGAAAAGAAATCCCTGCCTGACCAGCGTCTAAACAGAGAATTCCTAGGCACAGAAGAAGAGGTAGCATTATTAACCACTAAAGATAAAGAGAGAGACTAATGGGCTCGCTTCCTACCTGCTGGGAGACTGAGAAAATACTGAGGCTAAGGTCACATGGCCAGGGCTCCTATTGGCTCTCTAGAGTCAGAGTTTTTCTCAGTCTCCACCTGCTGGTAGGCGAGCACAACCCATCAGTCCAATCCTGGTCCGGTCCGGAGGGACGCTAAGGAAACAGCAATTGGATGCTTGGAGAGCTTTGACATTATCACTGTCAGGCCGGTTGTGTTTCATTTGCATGGTAATTCTCCCCAGATGGTTATATGTATGCAAACTTTGCCTTTGCGGTTATTAAAGAAAGACATAAGAATGCTATAGCGCCCTAGTTGATGAAGTTTTGTTTGGGCATACAAGGCAAAAATTCGTATGCCATTACTATTGGGGGGGGGGGGGGGGGGTGGAAACCAGGGCAGAATGGGCTTACCCAATATTAAATATTATAATATTGCTTGTAATTTGAGACATGTATGTGATTGGATATTTGCCTCTATCATACACCTCTAGAACTAGAGAAAGACTGTGTTAGACCCTATCAATTCATTTCGTTATTGCAGGGGGATAGTCCCTCTTGCCACAAATAATGGGTAGATCTGTACTTCTGGGCCTATGCGAGAGGCATGAGTTCTCCTGGGAAAGCACTGGGCGGCAACCCACAAGTGTCAGAACTTCTAACTATTAGAGGGAACCCAATGTTCAGACCTGGGCAGGAGAACTCAGGTGTTTGTATGGTGGGATGCTCACGGTCTCAGTAATTGGGGGCAGTGGTAGATCAGGCAGGAGAGCCCAGACCTCTAGACCATTTGATTCCTAGTGAGTCCATTCGATGGGGTGATACTTTTGCCCACTGCCAGCTGAAGCACTATGTCCACTCTCTCGATAAAGAGGCACTCAAATTTAAATTGGGAGAGAAAATTAAGACCTTGTTGGGGAGATCTCTGAAGAGGCTCCTTCCATATCCAATCTACATAAGAAATTGGTCTATGGTACCTGGGAAGGAGCTGGCCCAACTTCGGCGACGATGGTAGTTGGACATGGGATGTGATCTTGCTTCCTGGGACATTGTAGCTCACCTCAAGAACATCCCCCAATTAATCAACGGAGCAGGATATCGGGAATGTGCATATAGAGTTGTTAACAGAGTATACTTTTCACAAGTTACTACTAACTACTACTTATCATTTCTATAGCGCTACTACAAGTACGCAGAGCTGTACACTTGAACATGAAGAGACAGTCCCTGCTCGACAGAGCTTACAATCTAATTAGGACAGACAAACAAGAGAAGGGAATATTAAGGTGAGGATGATAAAATAAGGGTCTGAACAAGTGAATAAGGGTTAGGAGTTAAAAGCAGCATCAAAAAGGTAGGCTTTTAGCTTAGATTTGAAGACGGCCAGAGATGGAGTGTGAAGTACCGGCTCAGGAAGTCTATTCCAGGCATATGGTGCAGCAAGATAAAAGGAACGGAGTCTGGAGTTAGCGGTGGAGGAGAAGGGTGCAGATAAGAGAGATTTACCCAGTGAACGGAGTTCCCGAGGAGGAATGTAGGGAGAGATGAGAGTGGAGAGGTACTGAGGAGCTAGCAGAGTGAATGCACTTATAGGTTAATAAGAGGAGTTTGAACTGTATGCGGAAACGGATAGGAAGCCAGTGAAGTGACTTGAGGAGAGGGCTAATATAAGCATAACGACCCTGGCGGAAGTATTAGTCATGCAGCAGAATTTTGAACAGATTGAAGAGGAGAGAGATGGCTCAAGTGGGAGACCTGTGAGAAGCAAGTTGCAATAGTCTAAGCGAAAGGTGATAAGAGCGTGGATGAGGGTTCTGGTAGTAAAGGAAAGGGCGAATTTTGCTGATATTATAGAGAAAGAAACGACAGGTTTTAGCAGTCTGTTGAATATGTGCAGAGAAGGAGAGGGAGGAGTCGAAGACGACCCCAAGGTTACGAGCTGATGAGACAGGAAGGATGAGAGTGTTATCCACAGAAATCGAGAATGGGGGAGGAGGAGAGGTTGGTTTAGGGGGAAAGAGTAAGAAGCCCAGCCTTGGTCATGTTATTTTCAGTTGGCGCTGAGACATCCAGGCAGCAATGTCAGACAGGCAGGCTGATACTTTGGCCTGGTTTCGGCTGGAGATTTCTGGTGTGGAGAGGTAGATCTGGGAGTCATCAGCATAAAGATGATACTGAAAACCATGGGATGAGATCAGAGTACCAAGGGAAGAAGTATAGATGGAGAAGAGAAGAGGTCCAGGACAGATCCCTGAGGTACACCAACTGACAGTGGATAGAAGTAGAAGAGGATCTACTACACTAAAGGTACGCTGGAGAGATAAGAAGAAAACCAGGAAAGAACAGAGCCCTGAAATCCAAGTGAGGACAGAGTATCAAGGAGTAGGCTGTGATCAACAGTGTCAAAAGCAGCAGATAGAGAAGGATGAGGATAGAATAGAGACCTTTGGATCTGGCTAGGAACAGATCATTGGAGACTTTAGCAAGCGTTGTTTCAGTTGAATGAAGGGGGCAAAAGCCAGATTGAAGTGGATCAAGAATAGCTTGAGATGAAAGAAAGTCAAGGCAACGGCAGTGAACAGCACGTTCAAGTATCTTGGATAGGAAAGGGAGGAGGGAGATGGGGCGATAGTTGTTGTTTGTTACATTTGTACCCCACGCTTTTCCCACTCATGGCAGGCTCATGCGGCTTACATAGGGACAATGGAGGGTTAAGTGACTTGCCCAGAGTCACAAGGAGCTGCCTGAGGTGGGAATCGAACTCAGCTCCCCAGGACCAAGTCCACCACCCTAACCACTAGGCCACTCCTGCACTCCAGTTAGAAGGATAGGTAGGGTCCAATGAAGGTTTTTAAGGAGTTATTTTTAGTTATTTAGAGCGGGGTGGGGGGGGGGGGGAGGATTGAAAAAGCCCACCTGCCAGAAGTGTAAATCTTCTGACAATCTCTTTATCATGGGTTTTGGGGATGTTCAGTTATACGTTGTTTTTGGAGGCGGGTGGTGGCTTTCTCTCCCTTTTGATGTCGAGTCGTGTCCAGGGAACACCTATTCAGGTGGTGCTTGACTGCCCTGGCTCATTCAGGGGGCTTTGGCGGGAGAGATGATGCTGTGCTGCAAGCTTTGTTTGATAGCAAGAAAATGCATCCTGCAAATGTGGACTTCACAGGATACTCTGAATTCTGGCACTGGCGCAACCAAGTGCACCAAGTATTAACATGGGAAAGCGCAAGAGGCCAGAGGTTCATATAAACGCAAGGACCGATTTCTTAAGATCTGGAGCCCCTACTTAGACAAGCTAACACAGCAGGGAAGAAGCCTAATCCTTAATAAATTATGAATATAGCTGAGAAGATAGTTCGGTGCCATGAAGAGATAATATGCGGGGGAAATATGGAGGGTAAGGAGGGGGTGGGGGAAGTGGAGGTTGGGAGGTTAAAATTGGGAGGTTAAAATTGTTATGGAAGTTAACTTGATGTACAACTTGAATGTATTGATTTACTTGCAATTCGTAAATTTTGTTCTCATAAAAATCGTTGAATAATACATTAGCAGTCTAGAAACATGACTCAAATTATCCCAATGTCACTAGGGCAGGATAGTCCACGTGGAGCACCATGGAGCACTGCATGATTATCATGCATTAATTTAGTTTCTCAAGCTATAATGTCTAAATGTTCCACAGAAAGCATCTACTGTTGCCCTCCAACTGCAAGCACATCATACTTTCCCACATCAGCAAGGGGAACTTTGTATCACAATCCTAATAGGAATTTTACATATGCTTTAAGAACCAAAAAAAAGTTAAACTCTCATCGGGTCTTAAAATACCTAAAAAAATATATAATAAAACAAAAGATAACAAAAATTAGAGGCAGCTGTCTTAGTTTGGTGTAACCAAACTGACAGAGGCAGGTGGGCACCTTCCAGACTAACCAGCTTACTGAGGCATGAACTTTTGAGAACTAGAGTCCAGTTCAAAAGATGCATTATACAGATATCTGATGCATTTGACAACTGGACTTGCTGGTTAGTCTATGATGTGTCACCTGCCTCTGTCAATTTTGTTACAATTACCTCTTTTAAAGTTTTTATCCTGGAAGACACCAGATACAGCAGAAGTGGAAATCCATTTCAAAGAAACTGTCAGACACAGATGGACCTCTCCTTCATATCTGTGCAAATGAGACAATCGCTAAAGGTCTTAAAATGTATTTTAATATGTTGTAGCCTTTGAATTTAAATTTGAAAAAGTTTTTATAACTAGATCCTTACATCCCAAAAGAGCGTAGAAAACAAAATCCATCCACGGTACAAAAAAAAAAAAAAGCCATGAAATCAGTCATGTAACTGTTCGCTGTGCCAAAGCAGTATGAAAACTCAAATGTAAACAAGTATGAACAGTTTTCATATCAGTACAAAAAAATTAAAAGGAGAAAATACCACTAAGTAAGGCCTGGGTGTGAAAACAGGTGGAAGGCATGGCGTACGTCCAAAAAGACTAATATAGATCATTTTATACGCTGTGGAGTTTTCACTGGACAACTGTGAAATACAAATGAACTTATTTGCTTGTTCAAACAAATACTCCAAGCAAGGTGTAAAAAAACATTAAAAAGGTACATAATCATGTTCTGTGGCCTGCCAAAGGAGGATGCTATTGTTTCCAATGTAGATCTATAAACGTTTGCAGAGTGTTCCTGGAAAAGTACTCTTTCCATAAGCAGTATGCTTCCTTTTAAAACAAAGGATCACAAAGTAAACCACTTTAGTGCATACCTGCTGCATTTTCTTGTACTCGCCAACCCTGGCGTAAGCCATAAAGAGATGAGAATGGTACTCCTCACTGCTGGGGACCTTCTTTACAGCTGCTTCATAAAGTTTAGTCACCAGCTCCGCTAGATCAAACCAGAAATGAACAACCAAACAATTGAAAAAAAATATATTTTGGGGAAGTGAGAAAATTTGAGTGTACATAAGCCCTAAATTAGAACAAAAATAAATGACAAAACTATTTATACACTAAGAGCTAGATTCTGTGTATGGCACCTTAAAAATTGTTGCCAAAAAATACCCACGTAAACAGTATTCTATAAGCTGCTAAAGTTCGGTGCAATTACTTAAGCAGAAACGTGGTGCAAATGCCCGCACCTAAATTTATGCATGAGCACCCATCTTCTGTAATTAGGTGTGTAACTCAAAACCACGCCCTCATTTCATCCTGTAGGTTCCAAGTCTAATTAGTACCAGTAATTGCTTATTAAAAGCCAATTGGCACTAATTGGCTCATTATTCTATTAAATTGAACACGCAAATCAGGAACACACCTAAATTTGCGCATGCAGTTTTTGGCAACTTTTTACAGAATCAGGGGATAAGGCTCTGGTTTACTGCCTTCAAAAATATGGTTTTGGATCATCTATATTTTAGTTCCAATTTCTTTTTTTTTTTTTTTTTTTAACTAGAATACATTATAGTAATAAAAAAAAAAAAAAGTACGACCAATATTAAAAAAAAACAAACAAGAAAAACAGGTAGATCAGTCATGATAGGTGATTAATTATGTGACCTGCATATCTCATAAAACAGGAGCAATAACAGGAAAACTAGTGTAGCAAAACATTACTCTCTAGACACTATTTGAATTATGCATTAATCACTTGATTCCTATCCAGGATATGATGACCAGTTTGATCTCAAATGGATAGCGCAAAGTTCTTGGTTAAGGAAAATAATGGATTATTTGTAGGCTGAAGTATCTGATAAAAGGGACCTATGTAATCTCAAAATCTTAGAAGATCCCAGCACCTTTGGATTAGAAACACATTAGCTCAAGAAGGGGTTCACTCTGATTATTTATAGGTTATAATAATCCTCTCTCTCAGGTGTAGTGCAGGGCTCAGACACAATGTAATACGAGTGGGTTTAGTGGGGTGGAAGGAGTGGAGAAAAGTCAGTCAGTCCAGGGGAGGAGCTACTGTTGGCTGCAGAACAGCACTAGATAAGTTCTGGGACTTTCCTCTAGGTCCCAGAGTCAGTGACAGTATTAGTATCGACCTGACATACCATCTTTGACAAGGAGAGAAGGGGAATTTACCACAAGAAAGAAATAAAGTTAAGACCTATAAATGCAATAAATTTAAATCCATATTTATAGGTGGTATACAGTGCATAATTACATCAAACAGAATTAAAAAAAAACTCTGAAAGCCTTACAAACATACACTTAATCATGCCTCCTGGTTTTAAGATCTTTTGAGTCCACACCTCTTCTGTATTTATAGGCATGATTTTATTTGTAACAGGACACCTAAGACGTCCAAAAAGGCAAATAATATATAGAGAGGTAATAAGCACCCTTTAGCCTTCCAGAATCAGCCCTGATAGCATGTGAATGCAAATTTACACCTATTCCAAAGCAAGTGTAATGTGTGTTTACTTGTATATTTTATTACACTTATACATCAAAACTCCAACCATGCTCCACCCAAACTACACGCCTAGTAATGCAAGTGAAAATATGCAATGTCTGCTCACCTTTTATATTAAGCCTTTCTTTGTGTAAAACAGCCTATGCTTGTGGAAAAACCTGTTATAAAGTTACTTCTATGAGATCTACACAAGGATTTTAATGGGCACTAACACAGCAGTTCTCCATAATGATGGGAGTAGTTAAATAGAAACTTGAGCAACATTAATATCGACATCAGTGCTGAAATAAAAATAAAGGGCACCACATGATTTTGCTTGTTTTATCTAGATCAAACAATTATCTGGATTTTATTGTTTATGTTTTAACTGCATGAGAAGTATCACCTGGCTTGCTTTGCAGGTGCCACAAAGCCCTAGAAGTAAATTTCAAGAACAAACTTTTAACAATGTATTCCTGCTCTACAGAAACCTGTCACCCTAAGAGTGGGAAGATGAAAGAACTCTGCTTTTAAGCAGGCAGCCTAGCCTTAAACGCCATCACCCTTCAGTAACAGAGAACGTGCTGAAACGCAGATGAAGCAGAGATCTGAAATCCTAAAGCAACTACAGGCAGATGCTCAAAACTCCAGTGCTGTTCTCTACAGTGCCAGAAAAATACTGCCACAACAGCACTGCAGCACAGTTCCCTAATGCTCAGCACTAATTACATGCAAATTTAGACAATGTCAGCACTGAGCATTAGGGAGCTGTTGAGTTCTGCGGGAGAATTGTACCTAGGCATGTGCTCAGAGCTTATATGGTAACTAAGCCCTGCCCAGTGCATCCCAGGATGCACTAGGCAGGGCACCGCCATTTTGACGACCGCCCAGAAGGAGGAGGGAAGGAGTTCTAGCCCTGCTCCTTTCTTCAAGGTAGGCTAGGTCGGGGTCCTGGCCAGGGGTTCCACTGGACCACCAGGATGTTATTTTCAAAGGGAGGGGGTCTGGGGTCCAGTGGACCACCAGACTATCATGTGTTTTTTTTTTTTGGGAGGGGGGTCTGCTGTCCACCGGACAACCAGAAACTATTAAGGGAGGTGGCGAAGGAAGGTATTGGCCTATCCAGACACCCCAACACCAGCTGGAAGGGGGTGCCCTTCTTAAGGGTGCTCTTGTACGAGAATCGCAGGGCATACCTAATGACCTAATTAGGTCATTAGGTATGCCCTGCGATTCTCGTACAATAGTGACAGTATCATTTGGCATGCTCCTTGATTGCCGTGGTAGAGGCTTCTAAGCATTCTGGGGGGAGCAAATGCAGGCGCTAGTCTGGCACTAATGGCCTCTAGTGCCCGCATTTGCTTCTATGCAGGAAACCATATTGCAAGCAGAAAAACATGAAAACTTACGTCTATGCATCTCCCGGTAAAGAATGGTTAATGCTTGCAAAGAATTATCATCAGTAGGTTCAAGAGCGGCTACTTCCTGCGCTAGAACAAAAGCTTCCTCTTGCTTTCCTGTTCTCTGTAAACCAATAGCTTTTAGGACCTAGAAAGCAAAAGAATTGGCATTTTGAGTTCACTTTCTAAGGAAGGAATAAAGCTATACCAGGGATCACTTTACAGAAACAAATAAAAAGCACAAAGTTGGTATGCTTAGGCCTAGGGAAAATGACTTGTCATTACAGTGGTGGCTCTTGCTGGTTTAGTAAGGGAAACAGAGGTTGTCCCTGTAGCCCTCAGACTGACAATGGTCTTTAGAACCTCTTAGGAATGACCACCGGCCCCGACAGCATACCCATGACATTTAAGAAGCAGCATGACAATTGTACCTTAGCACAGTGAAGATCCTTATGCTTTTTTAGAAGTTTATCAGCCTGCTGGATTGCCATCTTGTTATTTCCATTATCGAGGTAATCTTAAAAAAAAGAAGTCAAGATTACATTAGGTAGGCAGGAGCAAATTAAAAAGTCTCCACTTGTGTTATTTTGTACTAAGTGCATTTCTGTAACAAAAGATGTTTTCTTTCAGTTTATAAGAGAACCTGTGGGCAAGGCTCATTTCCTTCAGAAGGGGTAGGTACTTCTGTTTCTGTGCATTTGCCTGCCTTCTGCAGCCCTATGTTCATACAAGACCTTAGAGATGCTGCAGTTTTCCCATCAATTCTCACAGCACACTGCATTCAAAAGGCCATACACCGTGTACTGCTGTCAAACCTGCTCTCTCACACCTGCAGTCCATTTTATACAAGCTCAGTTTCAAAGGCTTTTCACATTACACATTTGCATACAAGATCTAGTACTACCTGGGAATGATGTAAAAGTCTGATTAACTCTTGAGCCATGACTGAAGATAAGATTATATGAACTTTGGGAGAGTAAATGGCTTCCCGACAGTGTCCACAACGATCACCCTACTCTTGGGAATCCAGTCACATGGTCTACTAAAAAGTCAACACATTTCATCATTGACCTGTTACACACAGTCATAAGCGTTATGGCTGGGAAAGAAAACCTGCCAAGGCTGGTTTTGAAAATGTACTTACAGCAATTAAGTCATATTAATAATACTCTCATTAAATCAACGTCGACTAACATCACAGAGAGAGACTTTTTAAAACTATTAGTCCTTTTTATTTCTTGTCATTTTAATTAGGTGTTATGAAGCGTTGGCAACCAGTGTGAAACCTGTTTAGCAGGCACTAAAGCTGACAGCTGCCACACAATGGTATCTTGCAAGAACAAAAACTTTGAAGAGATCCTGCAGGGCGGTTATAGATGCTGGTTAGTTGCAAATCTGGCAGTATTATGTCCAGCACAAGCATAATGCTTGTTCAAAATTTCAAGTCCGTATCTTTGTTTGCATGGAAGTTGTTGCGGTCTGAATACTGGTCCAAATATGTTCTGATGAGTCGCGACCAATTTTGATGCACACTTTGTGAGTCAACTTGACTGGATTTTGCATCCATAATGTTAAAATGTATTTCATCGGAATTAGCATCAAAAACTGGACAGGATATTAATTTTTTAGCCATTCTTATAAATGTGTTTGGATTTTATTAGACCCCAAAAATGGCATTTTGGTAAATGCCGCGCGCTCATGGACTGACAACCTTTCAGAAAAGGGGGTCTAGATCTGCAACTATTGCAGAGAGACCTCAAATTTTGGGAAACTTCGTTTAATACCTGACTCACGCAACAGATAAAATTTGAACAAAATTGGAGACATGATGGTGGGAAGGTTTAGACCACTTGGCATGGAATGACCCAATAAACTAAAACCTTTGAAAAGAAGATGCACCGCTTCAGAATTGTACATGGGAACGGATGTGCAAACCTCCTGCATTTTTTGGCCTGTAACTTAAATCATGCTTTGGTCCATGATTTGTACTGGGTGAAAGCTATAAAGCCAGAGCTACTTTTTTTTTATTAAAGAAAAATCCAAAATAAAGGCTTAAAAATATAAAAGAAGACAAACTAACTGTATAGGTTATAAGCAGGAAGGAGAAATTAGGGCTTACCTGCTAATTTTCTTTCCTTTAGGCCCTCCAGACCGATCCAGCTGCTAACACATAGGTTATGCTCGCCTACTAGCAGATGGAAGCTGAGCACACCAAATCTTTCTGACCCTGTATATAAGCACAGTGCCATCCCTCAACTAGCCAATATGTAACTATAAAAGCAGAAAACCAAGGAGCCAAAGAGCCAAGAGACCCCAAAGAAACCATCACTTGCTGCACCATGCACAACGGTATGCCTTTGCATAATTTGTTTCCCCCCAATTGTGTGAATCAACACTTAGCAGCAAACGAAGCCCAGCAATCTGGACTACAATCAAGAACTATACACCATTGAAACCGTAGCCCTGAAGTCCTCCGACTCTCCCACCCCCCTAGGGAGAGAAAAATCCACATATACACACACACAGCTACCATAACTTGCACAGGTGGGCGCTGGACCGTCAAAAGTTAAGAAAATTAGCAGGTAAGCCTTCATTTCTCCTTGTCAGCCCTCAAAACCGGTCCAGCTGCTGATGCGTGGGATCTCCAACACCGTTGCTTGAAGACGCGATATATCCCTGTCCCGACACCACTTCTCAAAAATACACCAATATCGCAGATAGGCTAGAGAAGTCGACCTCCAACGGGACCGCAACACAGTAGAAATCACAACTGCTTAATACTCTCTCTTCTGCAGTGGAGCCCGTTCGAGAGCCAAGCTGTAAGCAAGAATGGAGACAGATCCGGCATGACGATCAGATCCTGAACCAGAAGATGGCTCAGACCCCTGCGAGACAGCAGAGGGCTTGCTACAAGACGGACAAGATCCCTGTACCATGGACGGCATGGCCACTCGGGAGCCACCAAGACTACCAGACCGGGAAGCCTATCTGCTGGAGAACCCGACCCACCAGTGGCCTACGAAGGAAGACAACAGCAGGTCGAGGCATCTATTCCATCTGCCCGAGGGTCCTGTTTGTGACTGAAGAACCGTGGGGCTTTAGCATCTGCCATCACCATGAGATCCATCACTGGACACCCACACGCCTGGACGACCCTGTCGAACGCCTCTGACCCCAGATTCCACTCAGTGGGGTCCAAAGTGTGCCTGCTCAGGAAGTCCGCCTTCAGGTTGTCTGCTCCTCCCATGAGCCGCCATGAGGTCATGCAGATGAACTTCCGCCCAGGCCTTCAGGGATGAGATCTCCTATGCCACCTGCATGTTCTTGGTGCCCCCTGGCAATTCACACACATTGTCCAACAGCACCCTGACCGCCTTGCGGCCAGAAAGCCCAAATAGCGAGAGTGATAGATCAGGCCTCAAGTTGGCTGAAAGACCAACGACACTCCAAAGTCGACCGAAGAGTAACCTGGCCAAGGCAGTGGGTCCCCCCCAGACCAGGAGGCTGGCATCTGTCACCACCATACACTCTGGCACTGCCAGACCCACTCCACAAACCAGGTTGGCGGAGTCCAGCTACCACTGCAGACTGCACCTGTCCTCCCCCCAGTAAGGGAACCCTTATATCCAACTCCTGCGACTGCAGAAACCAGCAAGACAGGAGAGCCTGTTTTAGAGGCCTCATATGGCTCCTGGCCCACTTCTAATTGATGTTGCCATGGACCCCAACACCTGTAAATAATCGCAGGTCTGTGGTGCCCAGAAGGAAAGAAGATGCCAGATTTGAAAGTGCAACTGCCATACCCTGGATAAAGGAAGAAACACCCTCCCCGCATCTCTATCCACAGGAATCATGGTCTTCTCGATGACCGCAGTAACCAGGGCATTCAGCATTGGAGGCCTCAACATCTCCCGGTCTGTGGCCAGAACCAGTGTCTTGGCATAGCCCAAACCACCTGCCAGGAGTATCCAGCAAGGCCCACTCCACATGAACAATTTCACAGAGGTCCCAATTCATGGGGAAGGCCTTTGGAGGTTGCCAAACCCCCTTGACCAGAGGATCCATTTTTCAGACGATGTCCCCCACCAAACTTGAGCACCGAAGAGACCTGAGAAATAAGCTCCTGGAAAATGCGAGCCACCGAAGGACCTTCACCCGCAGGGGTAGGGCTCTGGCAAGGGCCACCAGAACCTCTTCTTCCAGATCACTGCAGCCATCTTCAGACCCCAAATCCTCAAAAGCCTCCTCCAGAAAATCCAGCCTTGGGCGCTTAGGAAGGTCTTGACCCACTGCAGGAATATGCAGCACAATATGGCCCGATCCCATGAAAGATCCCTGAGGATCTCTGGACCGCCAGGCCTGATACAAGACCCAAATGAACTCCGGGGAAACCCTGAGGTGCATTCCTAACCAACTCCCACCGAGGCCAACCCCAACGAGAGCATCTCCCTCGTCGGATACAGCAGGCAATCAGATGCATGGGAAAGCCCTGTCATGACCTCCTCAGCTACCATGGCCAAAACAGCACCTGCCACGGTGGTTGCAACACCAGTGGCTGAGCGAGAAGCAATGAAAACGCCCACAAAAGCAACGCACACTGGGAGTCTCCACCCCACCCCCGGTGGTTGTAAGTGTGGCAGTGGTGAAGCCGCCCAGATTGTAAGCTCTTTGAGCAGGGACTCTCTTTCTTCTATGTTTGTGCAGCGCTGCGTACGCCTTGTAGCGCTATAGAAATGCTAAATAGTAGTAGTAGTAGAACAGGCACAAGGTCCTAACTCCCCTCCCCCTTCAAAAAGAGCAAACAAACCGGAGCCAGGAGGGCGGAGGGCCATACAACAACACAAGGAAGAGCCTCACTGGCACTCTGCTAGACTCACTCCTCAGTCAGCCTCTTGACGTGTCTACAGTATTTTTATACCATCACGATAATGTTTAGCCAATATCTGCGTCTCTCTGCTAAGGTATTAATACACACTGGGACTTACTGAGGAGTCAAGGTTGCCTCCCTTTTTGAATCTATAGGGAAAATGCCAAGGAAATACAGCCCTTATCAGATAGGTCACATCTAGTCAATGTGTACTAGTTTTAATGTGTTTGCAGGGAACTGCATTCATCTACCCTAACCATATGCCATTTGAGGGGGGTAGGGGGAGAAACTGCCCATGCAGGTCCTGCCAGTTACATTTCCATCCACTCTGTGAAGGATATTGCCACTGTCTGCTACAGAGGACTGCCTGTAGGATATTAATCCTTACATCAAAAGGTAGCTTTTGTCATCTTCCTTTCCTGGACACCACCATTCTGGGTAGCTCAACTTGCCAGGCCCCCAGTTAATTCACACTCAGCACTCCTTTTTATGTCCAAGCACAAGGTCCTGCAATAATCCAACAGTAGCCATGAACACTAAAGTACCTGTTAAACATACATCTGGCCTCTTAGCCGCACCTCCCATTACCCTTTTGTACTATGCTCTGCCATCACTAACCCATCACACAACCCTAGTCAACAGGAGGGTACAACCTACCACACAGCACATGCGTTTCCAAGATATCTAGTTATTACCATACTTGCAGACTGCTAGAGACCTACATGCTAATTATTTTTTCTGTTGTATCTTCACTAAGAATCCTTCATGATCAGGGCATGCCTTCTTGAAATCTGTTAATACGTTAGACTCTTACCTGCTCCCAGAAGACATTCTACAAATCCATCATCCTTTCCATGGGGGGAAAAAAAAGAAAAAAGAAAAGTTCCTTATGCTGCTTCAGAGTCTAATCCTTGAAGATTCATATCATGGTCCCTTGTTTAAAATTTCCATTGAAAAAGCTTTGTTTCAAACACTTTAAATACATTTTTAATGTCTACCATATTTCCTCTGTCTTTCCACACCCCTAGATCCCCAAGACTCACCTCACAGGGCCTATAGAGTAGACCCTGCACCATTTGGCAGCCCTTCTCTGGACTGCCTCCACTGTCTTACGTTCTTCAGTGATAAGGCCCCTAAAACTGAATACCATATTCCAGGTGAGGTCTCAGCAATCTGTACAGTGGCATTATCTTCTACTACACATGCCTCTCCCTGTATGTCCTAGCATCCTTCCAACTGACCACTGTCTTGCAGAACTATTTTGCTACCTTTAAACTCATTGGATATAAATCACTCCAAGATCTCTTTCTTGTTCTATAGACAACAGTAACTCACATTCATTATAGAAGACCATGGAAGTATCAGAATACCAATTATTTTCAGTATCAGTATGTCATATGTGATTCTGAAATGGCTATTCACTCACAGTAATTCAAAATGTACTACTATCAATCAGCAAATGGGACCAAAGGAAAAATGTAGGGCAATCACACAGAAATGCAACCAATTAACAATGCAAATAACACAAAATTTAGTTTTTACATTGACATTAACAAAAGTGATTTATGATCTTTATACCACACTCCAATATACATTTGTAAGATGCATTCCACAGCAGTTATGTACAAGAACTGAATTACAAGGGCTATACAGCAAATGACTCCATTTCAGATGAACTTCTTCAAAACATTTTACTTCATGCACACGTTCTTAAAGTGCATAGGTCTGGGAATTTATTAATAGTGTGTGACAGCTTCTGATGTGGGGTGGAATGTTACCCAGTTAGAGGTTAGTAAAATTAGGATACAAGGTGGAAAAATAATTTTCCCAAAACCACAGCATCAGAGACAGAATCAATATAACAATCCATGATTTTGGAATCCCAATACTACACACTTGTCTAACTAGGCAGATGATAACACAAAGATAAGTCAATAGGGCTTTAAAAATGTTTCAGTGAAGGAAGTGTGTTTTATCTAAAGCCGCATTCCCCAACCAGCATGTCTTCAAGCCTGATCCAGTATACCACAGGGGGGAGGAAAAAAAGTATAGAAGGGCTCTGCTCTCAGTACCTCAACACCAAAAGTGGTTTTTAATCTTGACGGAGGCTCCTTTATGGTTAAGCATACTTGTACTTATTCATGCCTTTCTCATTCCTGGATATAAAATAAGCCCCAGAGTATGGCAATTAACAAGCACCATGCAGAGCCACAAAAACTGGTGTGCAACAAAATATTTTGGGGTATGTATGTCTTTAAAAAGGTTGGGAACCACTTAAGAAAAGCAAAATGTTAAGTACCGTATTCTATACCTTTTGAATACCCATGTCCTTATAGCATCCTTACTAATGCCAGTGTTTAAATCTTTAAAACTATTTCGAAACTACAAAAATTTAAATAAAATTCAAAGAATTGGAACTATTAGCTTCTGTCCTCAAAACAAATCATGTGTACTAAACAATCTTGAGTCCTAGTAAAAAATAATTATAAAATAACGCATTAAACAGCCAGGAGACCTTTACAAGTTTAAAAAACAAACATTTTAAAACTCTGGAGCATTTACCAACAACCACGATGCAACCATGAGCGTTTTTAACAATAGCCACCTAGCCCTCAATTCAAAAATGTAAAATGAATAACTTGGATTTATAAACCTTCAAGTTTCAGGCCAAGCTGGTCCAAAGTAAATTCCCACCAGTACAAAAACTGAGAGAAACCCCTGCACTGCATCTCTCATACACAGAAACCACTACCTGCATTGATACTACACAGCTTATCCAATTTATAAGGACAACAACAACAACAAAAAAAGCATTAAATCGTCTGACACGACAACGCAAACCTTTACCCCTCCCCCACCCGTCTCCCCGAAATAACGCCTTCCGGATAGCACCCCTCTTTCCACCTGGCACAGGCCTCGAGAGTCTTCGGGGGAAACGGGGCGAGCGGCAGCAGCCTCGCTTCCTTCCTTTCTATACTCCAACTTCTTGTCTTTTGCAAAGCCATCGGGTGGGTCTCCCACAGTCCCCCGCCTCCTGCGGGAATTAAGCCGAAAGACAGGGCGCCCCAAACCCTTCCTTCCTCACTCCAGCCCGAGGTCCGAGCCCGGGCCTAGCCGCTCGGCCCTCTTCTCCCCACGAAACGAAGGCCAGGCCCGCACGAAAGCTCTGGGCGCCTGGGAGCCTAAGACAAGCCGCCCAGAACGCGGCGACCCCTGAAACCCAGCCTCGGAGTCCTGAGAAAACCTACCATAAATGGGTCTGAGCCGTCTGTCGTTGGGATCCTGCACATGGCCCCGCGTCGCCATGATGACAAGCGCAGAGGCACAGGGCGCATGCGCAGAGGAGAAAGCACGGCGGCCTTAAAGTGACAGCGGCTGCGCCCCCGGCAGATTGTTTGTGTAGTGTGAATGTTGGTACTGTATCAGTTTGGGTGTGGGTGTGGGTGTGCGCGCACAGGAGCCAGCTCTGTGGGTGCTGGGAGAACTTGAGCGCCGCCAGGATTCAGCAAACTCCTTGACCGTGTCCAGAGAGGGGTAATTCCTGTTGTAGTTAACACTCTGTCGATCATTTTTGAATAGTTGGATCCTCTCGGGGGCAATTTCTCCGAAATCGGTTACTTTTGCGGCAACAAATGTGTGCGTCAGTGCTTCTTTAGTGGGAAGTGGTGGGATGACTGGAGAAGGGCAGATGTGGTCCCGCTTCTGAAAAGCAGACCTAACAACAGTGCTGCCAAGGGGTCCCATTTTGAGAGGGAGATTTTTAGTGGACGCCCCAACCCCGCCCCGTTTTGCCTTGGCTCCGCCCCTGGCACACCCCAAACCCACCCATTTCAGAAATAGCCTAATAGCCTTTTTCAGTTAGCTTTCAGAGAGCCAATACCTCCTGCTTCAGGTCAGTATAATGCTGTTATAGTACCCTCTCCTGACCTGAGGAAGGAAGTGTTGGTCTCTGAAAGCTAATCAAAAATGTTTTAAAATCAGTGAAGGTATCACCTTATTTTCTATTTTGTGTTTTATTTGCATTTTAAACTTTATTAACACAGCTACATTACTTTATTCTACATTCAAAGTAAAATTATTTTCTTTACCTTTGTTGTCTGGCCATTTACTTTTTCTAATTGTATTGCTCCCGGTCTCTTGATTCTGCTTTTCTTCATCTTCTCTTAACTCTGTTGTCAGGGTTTCCTGACCATTTGTCATTTTTCTCTCCTTTTTCTTTGTTTTCTTCAATATTTTTCTGCCTCTCTCTCCGTCCAGATTTAATTCATTCTTACTATCCATTCTTTACTTTCCTTCTTTTTACTTCCTCTACCTATGGCTTTTCATCTTTTCCTCACCCTTGTTCTCCCCATGCCTCTTCCTCTTATTCTCCAGTCTTTCACTACTCTGTCCTCTCCCCCTTTCCATCCAGCAGCTCCCCTCTTTCTCTCCCCATCCTTCCAGTGTCTCCCCTCTTTCTGCATCCTTCCATCCAGCATCTCCTCTCTTTTTCTCCATACCCTTCCATCCAGTGTCTTCCCTCTTTCTCTCCCCATCCTTCCACCCATCTACCCTCTCTCCTGGCCCTTCCATCTAGTGTCTTTCTCTCTCCCCCCTCCTTCTATCCAGTGTCTCTCTCTCTACACTCATTCAGTGTTCCCTCTCTCTCTGTCCACATCCTTTCAGTCTCTCCCCTTCCTCTCTGCATCCTTTCATTCATCTCCCCTCTCTTTCCCTATTCTTCCATCCAGCGTCTGTCTCTCCCCATCCTTCCATCCGTCTTCCCTCTTTCTCTCCTTATCTTTCCATCTGTCTACCCCCTCTCCTGATCCTTCCTTCCAATATCTACCCCTCTCACGATCCTTCCATCCAGTGTCTCTCTCTCTCTATCCGCTTCTTTCCATCCAGTGTCTCTCCCTCTACCCTTTTCCATTCATCATGTCCCCCCATCCTTCAATGTCTCTCTCCCTACCATTCCTTCCAGCGTCTTCCCTCTTTTTGCTCTCAGCCAGGATCCCCCCCTCTCTCCGCATCCTTATCTTCAGCAGCTTCTCTTTTTTCCTGCCCTTCTCCATGTCTCCTCCTCTCCCTATCTTCCCACTCTCTCCATGGCATTCTACCTCCTGCCTCCCGCTCCCCCTTTCACCTGATATTCATTTCCTGGTCACTGCTGCTTCTCCTGTTGAGCAGCAGCAATGGCCGCCGTGACAAAAAAAAAAAAAGAGCTAACAAACAAAAAAAAATTTTTAAGCAAGCGCGGGGCCGCAGCAGCCTTCAGGGCATGGGCTGTCAGTTCTGCAGCCGCTCCTCTCTCTGTCCCCGGAGTGGAGCAGGAAGTCGATGTCAACTTCCTGCTTATCCAGGGGCAGAGAGAGGAGCAGCTGCAGAGCCGACAGCCCATGCCTGAAGGCTGCTGCGGCCCCATGCTTGCTTTTTTTTTTTTGTGGTCGCTGCTGCTGAACACAAGAAGCAGCAGTAGCCAGGAAATTAATAACAGATGGAAGGGGGAGCTGCCAACGGTGTCTCAGCAGGAAACTTTTCCACTTTGGCAGGAGTGCGCGAGATGATCCGCCAAAGCGGGAGTCACCCGCTGAATGTGGGAGACTTGGCAGGTCTGTAAGAAGGAGGTTGAGAATTACAGGCTGGTTAGTCTGACCTCTGTAGTAAGTAATGGAAAACGTTTCTACAACAGAGAATAGGAAGGTTTCTGGAATCCAATATTGATTTCACTAGAGGCAGGTCTTGTCAGACAAATCTCATTCATTTCTTTGACTCAGTGATCAGAGAGTTGGATAGAGGGAGAGCGCTAGATGTGGTATGCTTAGATTTTAGCAAAGTCTTTGACATAGTTCCACTTAGATTACATTTAAATAAAATGAGTGCCCTTGCTACGGGCCCTGAAGTATCAGACTGGATTAGGAACCATGGGCATAGTTTGAGGGGGGCATCCCCCCCCCCACACACAAAAAATGCCTGCTGGAAACCCTCTCTCCACAATCCAATTACTTTTGCTCACTTGCTCCCTCCCTCCCTTTCCCCCTCTGGTCCAACATCTGTTCTTACCTTTTCCCTCCCCCAACCCCCACCATGGCGCTTTGAAGTTTACATTACCAGCACTGCCCAGCAGCGATTCATACAGGCCTGCTCCAAGACCTCTCTGCTGCGTCACGCCCTGCGTAAACACGAAGTGTGCGGTATGCGGCAGAGAGAAGGCCCCGGAGCAGGCCTATATGAATTGCTGCCAGGCAGTGCCAGTAATGTAAACTTAAAAGCGCTGTGGCGGGGGTTGAGGGAGTGAAAGGATAAAGCACAGATACTGGACCTGTGGGGATGGGTAGAGAGGTGCTACACCTGTCAGGGGTGGGAGCTGCAGAAAGAGAAGAGAGGTGCTGGACCTGGGCGGGGGGGTCTGGAGGTCAGAAGAAAGGGAGAGAGATGCTGGACCTGTAGAGTGGGAGTTGGAGGGAAGGGAGAGAAGTGCTGGATCCCTAGAGAGGATGGTTGGAGGGAAAGGAGAGATGTGTTGGACCTTGGGGGGGAGGGAGAGAGGTGCCAGACCAAGGGGATGAAGGAAGAGGGGGTCAAATGTTGAACCCACAGTGGGAGAAAGAACCAGATTCTGGAATGAGGGAAGAGGGAGAGAAGCTGGATGGGGTGGGGTTAGAGAGGAGAGGGACACGGTGGTATATAGAAACAGAGGGGATATAATGGAAATTAGTTGGGAGCATAGGGAGTGAGAGAAATTGGGGAAGATGCCCCTCTGTGTCCATATGCTATCCACATACAATAATAACTGTCATGAGAGTGTGGGAAATATGGGAAAAGAGAGGCATTGCTGGACACTGAGGTGGGTATATGGACACACCAGTGGCGTAGCCAGAAGACAATTTTTGGGTGGGCCAACAGGTTGGATGGGTGGGCACTAGAGTTGCCAACTTTTTTGAAAGAGAAAAAACAGCAACCTGATGCACCCATGCTCTGTCCCTACCCCACTCCCCATAACTTCAATGAGGGTTGCAGTGCAGGCTTCAGTGGCTGCAGGCCAATTGAGAGCTAAGGGAAGTACAATAGACTGCACTATTCAGCCCCACTGAGCCATGGTCCTCCAACACATATATGGTATTGAAGCCAAACACATTCTGCATCCAGAGAACCTCCTGGCTCTCCACCAACAATGGATACAGAGCACAGCAAGGACAATTCTCCATAAAACTCATCATACAAAGAAATTTTGTTTTCTAGTGTAATCTCAATAACAGACATATTATAAATTAACTTTAAAAATATCTATAAAACAAAAGTCACTCAGAACCTAGAGCAAATCTACCATGCCAACACTAACTTCCAAAAACAAAGATCCTAACTATGAAAAAGAAGTGCCTTAAATATTATACTAGGGCCCTAAAATACAAATACATTTATCAGGAAAGCTGAACAAGCCAAAATACTACAGAATGCTACATGGAAACTTCATGCTAAAAGAATACCTCAGTCACACACACAAGACACAAATGCCAAATACAGAATAAGTGACCACAAACTCTAGAAATATAAATTAAAGGAAACCCCAAGAAACTAGACCTTGCATATAGTACAACACCAGAGCAACAAGAAAGAAAGGCATTTGCTTCTGTGCAAAATATAAAGATGGCACATGCCAGGGATGGTGTTAGGGGCTGGAACTAGGGCAATTGTGCTTGGTTCCTTGGCCAGAGAAAGCCTGCATGCTGGAAGCTGAAGGCGCAGCCTGGTAAAGGACTTTGGGGTCCTTTCCTAGATTTCTGTCCTGGACCCCAGCCATGTTTAACATCAACTTTGGCAAGATGTGCATTTCAAATCCAACATGTTATATTCACAACATTGAAAATAACATATTTTTTATACCTTTTTGTTGTCTGGTCATTTTTTCTCAAATCATATTGGTCCCAGTCTCTGGTTTCTCCTTCCCTCTGTCTTCTCTTAACTCATTTGCCAGTGTCTCCTATTTGACATTTCTTCTTTCTTCATATCCATCATCCATCTCCCATCTCTGTTTTCCTATATTTGCTTGTCCAGTATCTCCCCTGTGTTCATATCCCCTCATCCATCATCATTCCTCTGTGCACCTATGCACCCCATGCCCAGCATATCCCTTCTGTGTTCCTATTCTCCCCCTTGTCTGGTATCTCTCCCCCCCCCCCCTCTGTGTCCATATACCCCCCTCTCCAGTGTCCAGCATTTTATCTGTATTCCATATCCCCGTCCCCCCCACCTTGTCAGGCATTACCCCTCTGTGCCCATGTGCCATCCCCATACAGCATCTCACATTTGTGTCCCTGTCCCCATGCTCCCACCTAATGCCCATCATCTCCCTTCTGTATCTGTATACTTCCCTATGTCCCCTTTCTCCCTCCTCCACACCAATGTGTCCCTCTCCTCTCTGATCCCACCCCCAACCAGCTTCTCTTCCTCTCTTTCCTTCCCCTTATGCATCTGGCTCTTTCTCCCTGCACCTCTCTCCCTTCCCTCTAACCCCTCCCATAGGTCCAGCACCTTTCTCCCTTCGCTCCAGCCCTCCTTGCAGGTCCACATCTGTCTGCTTTCCTTTCAGCCATCATCTGCATATCCAGCACCTGTCCTTCAGCACCCCCCCCCCCCACATGTCCAGCATATCTCTCCCTTTAATCCAGCCCCCCCTACGTGCTCAGCACCTCTTTCCCTTTCATCCCTTTCATCCAGCCCCCCTACATGTCCAGCACCTCTCCCCTTCACTTCAACCCTCTGTGTATCCAACACATCTCCCCTTTCCCTCCACCCCCCCTGCATATCCAGCACCTCTCCCCTTCCCTCCAACACCCCCTGCAAATCCAAAACCTCTCCCCTTCCCTCCAACCTCCCCTCTTCCCTCCAACCTCCCCTCTGCAAATCCCAAACCTCTCCCATTCCTTCCAACCTCCCCTCTGCAAATCCCAAACCTCTCCCCTTCCTTCCAACCAACCTCCTCTCTGCAAATCCCAAACCTCTCCCCTTCCCTCCAACCTCCCCTCTGCAAATACCAACCCTCTCTCCCTTCCCTCCAACCCTCTGCCCCTGGCAAGTCCAGCACACTTCACCCTTCCCTTCTCTTCCCTCCCCTTCCTGGGCCAGCACCCTGACTTCCTCACCCTCTCCCACCCCTGCAGCGCTTCTTTTAATGCTGTCGGCTGCTGTGCACAGTCTCCCACCCCCGCGGTGGCGCTTACACTTCCCTATGGCGCTGCCCGCCTGCCAGCAACTCTACAGATGCGTGTCCGACGTCCTGCTCCGGGACCTTCCCTCTGACGCGCTGATGTAACTTCCTGTTTACGGAGGCTGGACGCGGAAGGCCCCGGAGCAGGACGTCGGACGTCGGTGACGCATCTGTAGAGTTGCTGGCAGGCAGCGCCATAGCGAAATGTAAGTGCCGCCGCGGGGGTGGGAGACAGTGCACGACAGCATTAAAAGAAGCGCTGCGGAAGGGATGGCAGAGGGTAAGGATCTTCTTTTGGGCGGGCCTGAGGCTAAACTGGGTGGGCCTGGGCCCACCCAGGCCCACCCGTAGCTACGCCCCTGGGACACACAGAGGAGATACTAGACATGGGGGAGAACAGGAACACAGAAGGGAGATGCTGGGCATGGGGGGGTCATAGGGACACAGAGGGGTGATGATGGATGTGGAGATATGAACACAAGAGATGCTGGACAAGGAAATATAGGGACACAGATGGAAGATGGATGGTGGACATGGATAGAGAAGAAATGTCAAATGGACCCTGGTGAGTGAGTTCAGAGAAGACAGAGGGAAGCAGAAACCAGAGACTGGGACCAATATGATTTGAAAAAAAATAAAATAAAATGACCAGAAGACCTTTTGTCTATTTTGTGAATAAAATATCAGATTTGGAATGTACATCCCGCCAGAGCTGGTATTCATCATGGCTGGGGCCCAGGGCAGAAATTTGGCAAGGGATCCCAAAGCCTATTACTAGGCTGTGTTTTCTTCAGCTTCCAGCAGGCTTGAGGTTTTCTCTGCAAGGGAGTCAAGGACAGTTGCCCTAGTTGCATCCCCACTAACACCATTCCTGCCATGCGCGATCTTAATATTTTACATAGGAAGACATTTTTTTCTTTCTTGTTTCTCTGATGCTGTACTACATACAAGGTCTGACTTCTTGGGGGTTTGGTTTAATTTATGTTTATAGTTTGTGGTCACTTATACTATATTTGGCATTTGTTTTCCGTGTGTGTGACTGAGGTATTCTGTTAGCATGAATTTTTTTTGTAGCATTTTTTAGTAATTTGGCTTGTTCAGTTTTCTCAATAAATGTATTGGTATTTTAGGGCACTGCCTTTTTATAGGTAGGATGCATGTTTTGGAAGTTAGTGCTGGCATAGTAGATTCGCTCTAGATTCTGAGTGACTTTGAGGGGCATAATCGAACAGGGACGACCATCTCTAAGGGCGGCCATCTTTAAGGACGTCCCGGCGAAGGGGCGGGGAAACCCATATTATCGAAACAAGATGGGCGTCCATCTTTCATTTCTATAATACGGTCGGGGACGCCCAAATCCCAACATTTAGGTCATCCCCGGTTTTCGGCAATAATGGAAACCGAGGACACCCATCTCAGAAACGACCAAATCCAAGCCATTTGGTCATGGGAGGAGCCAGCATTCGTAGTGCACTGGTCCCCCTCACATGCCAGGACACCAACCGGGCACCCTAGGGGGCACTGCAGTGGACTTCACAAATTGCTCCCAGGTGCATAGCTCCCTTATCTTGGGTACTGAGCCCCCCAACCCCCCCCCCAAAACCCAATCCCCACAACTGTACAACTACCATAGCCCTAAGGGGTGAAGGGGGGCACCTAGATGTGGGTACAGTGGGTTTCGGGTGGGTTTTGAAGGGCTCCCATTTACCACAAGTGTAACAGGTAGGGGGGATGGGCCTGGGTCCGCCTGCCTGAAGTGCACTGCACCCACTAAAACTGCTCCACGGACCTGCATACTGCTGTCAGGGAGCTGGGTATGACATTTGAGACTGGCATAGAGGCTGGTGACCACTGGGGGAGTAAGGAGAGGTCATCCCCGATTCCCTTCGGTGGTCATCTGGTCAGTTCGGGCACCTTTTTGAGGCTTGGTTTTGAAAAAAAATGGACCAAGTAAAGTTGGCCAAGTGCTCATCAGGGATGCCCTTCTTTTTTCCATTATCGGCCGAGGACGCCCATCTGTTAAGCACGCCGCAGTCCCACCTTCACTATGCCTCTGACATGCCCCCGTGAACTTTGGTCGTCCCTACGATGGAAAGCAGTTGAGGGCGCACAAAATCGGCTTTCGATTATGCCAATTTGGGCAACCCTGAGAGAAGGTCGCCCATCTCCCTATTTGTGTCGGAAGATGGGCGCCCTTCTCTTTTGAAAATAAGCCTGTTTGGGGCTCATTTTTAAAACACTTAGACTTACAAAGTTCCATTTGTTACTATTAAGCTCATTTTCAAAGTTCTATGGAACTTTGTAAGTCTAAGTGCTTTGAAAATGAGCCTCTTTGTTTTATAGATTTGTTTTTATTGCTTTATAATATGTCTTATTGAAATTACACTAGAAACCAACATTCTTTGGTGAGTTGTATGGGGAAATGTCCTAGCTCTGCTCTGCATCCATTGTTGGGGAAGTGCTGGGGGTTCTGTGGATGCAGAATATATTTGGCTTCAATACCATATGGGGGAAGCATATGTGTGTTGGGGGACTGTGGCTAAATGGGGACAGAAGGTTCCAGTCTCATGTTCTTTCCTTAGCCCTCAATGTGGCCTGCAGCTACTGCTACCCTCATTGAAGTTATTGGGAGGGGGGGTAGATGTAGAGCATAGGGTAGGGTAAGGATAGGGCATGGGTACATTAGGTGGCAGGTTTTTCTCTTTCAAAATGTTGCCTTCTGGCTACACTGCCTTTGGTGACCCCAGAAGGGTTCTCTCAGCAGTGGTCCCGCCTTCGTGAGGACAGGAAGTTGTAGCAGAGGGAAAGCTTCCGGGGCTGCCAAAGCCAGTATGTTTACCTAACTGACGCTTTCAGTGGCCCAGAAGATTGAAGGAGTGCAGCGCTGCAGGGAGTGGGAAGGGAGACAAAGGTACTGGATCTCGTGGGGGGAGAGGGTTGGAGGAAATTAGAAATGTAACTGAAGATTTGGGGTGGGGGAAGGAAGGGAGAAAGAGCTGGCACATCATGGGGGGAGGGGGAGGAAGGGGAAGAGAAGGAGAGAGATGCCAGACCATGGATGGGACTAGGAATGGGAGGAAGAAGGAGAACAGAGCACAAGATAGATGGGACTAGGAATGGGGGAAAAGGAGAACAGAATACAAGATAAATGGGACTAGGAATGTGGGGAAAGAAGGAGAACACAAGATAGATGGGACTAGGAATGGGGGGAAAGAAGGAGAACAGAGCACAAGATAGATGGGACTAGGAATGGGGGGAAAGAAGGAGAACAGAGCAAAAGATGGATGGGACAAGGAATGGGAGGGAAAGAATGGGAACAGAGCAGAAAATGGATGGGACTTGTTGATTGAATAGGAGAGTGTTGGGGAGCAGAGCAGGGAATCATGGATGGGAGAGATTCAGTGGTAATTTCAAGGGGATGGTGAGTACTTGGCAATTGATGTGTGTGATTGGGGTTTGGGAGAATGAGTGAGAGTGTGAAATGAGGGTAAGAGAACAGAGATGAAGCATGGGGAAAGGTTGAGATGAAGTGTGAATGACCTAGAAGAATGGAAAGAAGATGAGAGGCATTGAAAAGGGATAAGTGTTGCGGCTCTGATGTCACTCTGGTGTTGGTGAGCTCTCGAGTTCTCCCGAGCTCCACTAGGCCCAGGAAGAAGCCGAGCACCCCAATCTTCACCCGCGGCGACCGCCGTTCACCGAGGGTTGAGCCCTCAGCTGCGGGCGGCCAGCAGGACTCCTGGAACCCCGGGGTGATGGCTGGCCTGGCTGGATATGGGTACGGAGTCCTTGGTGCGCGTAGCTTAGCCGGGCGGCTACTGAGCACTGGGCACGGACCCAGTCTGAGGAAGTGGCTAGCAGGACGGCTAGGCTGGTACGAGTAACAACCACAGCCCTCACTGGAAATAGCTAGCAGGACGGCTAGCTGCCGACAGGAACAAACACAGTCTTGGAAATAGCTAGCAGGACGGCTAGCTGTCTTGAGGACCAACACAGTCTTGGAAATAGCTAGCAGGACGGCTAGCTGTCTTGAGAAACAAACACAGTCTTGGAAATAGCTAGCAGGACGGCTAGCCGTTTTGAGAAACAAACACAGTCTTGGAAATAGCTAGCAGGACGGCTAGCTGTCGACAGGAACAAACACAGTCTTGGAAATAGCTAGCAGGGCGGCTAGCTGTCTTGAGAAACAAACACAGTCTTGGAAATAGCTAGCAGGACGGCTAGCTGTCGACAGGAACAAACACAGTCTTGGAAATAGCTAGCAGGGCGGCTAGCTGTCTTGAGAAACAAACACAGTCTTGGAAATAGCTAGCAGGACGGCTAGCTGTCTTGAGAAACAAACACAGTCTTGGAAATAGCTAGCAGGACGGCTAGCTGTCTTGAGAAACAAACACAGTCTTGGAAATAGCTAGCAGGACGGCTTCAAACAACAAAACGGAAGCACTGGATCCCCCCCGTGTCTCCGTTTAAATCCCCCGCTCGTCCTGGCTGGAGAACAGCTGGGACCAATCCTCTCCGCCCAGGCCGGCAGCGGAGGCCCGGATTGGTCCTCCCGTCCGATGGGCGGAGTTCCTGCGCGGATGCGCCAATCCGGTGCGAGTGGGCGGAGCCTCCTCGCTGGTCTCGCTGCAGCGAGGAGGACGCCGACGCCGGCGCCGCCATCTTGGCCGGCGGATCTCCTTCTCCGAGGCCGGCGTTAGTTCTTCTGGATCGCCGGCCTCGGGGCAACTTGCGGCCGCGGCGATCCCCGTGGCATCCTTCCCCCGTCGCCCCGCATCCCACGGGCGACCCAGCCTTCCGCTCCGGCCCGCGGACCGCCAGGTAAGGGCCCGGAACGGGACAGTATCCTCCCCGGAAGACCCCTTCCTCCGGGGCCCGGGTTTGGACGGATATCGGGCGTGGAAGGCTTTGACCAAGTCTGGAGCATGAACATTAGCCACGGGTTCCCAGGAATTATCTTCGGGGCCAAAAGATTTCCAGGATAACAAATAATACAGTCTTCCCCGCCGCCACTTTGAGTCGAGAATTTCTCCTACCTCGTACTCCGGGTCCGGGGCCACCTGGAGATCTTCTTCTTGGGCTGGATGCGGGTGCCAGCCGGACTCCCGGAACCTCTTCAATAGCGAGATATGGAAAGCGTTATGTACCCGTAGGGTGCCGGGTAACCGCAATCAATACGTTACTGGCCCAATTCGTTCTTGGATTGCATATGGTCCCGCATATCGAGGTCCCAGTCTTCGAGAAGACCCTCGAAGTCTCAGATGTTTCGTGCTTAACCATACCTTCTGTCCTGGTTGGAGCACGGGGGCGGACCGCCGATGGCGGTCAGCAAAGAGCTTGTCCTTGATCGCAGTCTTCTGTAATTGTTCCCTAGCCATCTTCCAGACCTCTTGTAGGTCGGCTACGACTTGGTCCCCCGCCGGGTTCATGGCAGTCGCCGGGAACGGCCCTGGAAGCCGAGGATGTCGCCCATATACCAGGAAGAACGGGGACTGCCCTGAGGATGAGTGGTCACTTTGGTTATAGGCGACCTCGGCCCAGGGAAGTAGAGAAGCCCAGTTATCTTGTCGTTGGTTGACAAAGGCTCGTAAGAATCCTTTCATGGTTTGGTTAATCCTCTCCACCATGCCGTTGGTTTGAGGATGGTACGCGGATGAAAAGTGGTTCTCTACCCCCAAGGCCGTGCACAAAGTTCTCCAGAAGCGGGAGGTAAATTGGGGTCCTCGGTCGCTGATGATCCGAGTGGGTAATCCATGTAGTCGAAAAATGTGGTGAATGAACGCTTGGGCTAGAGAGGCGGCCGACGGAAGGTTCGTGAACGGAACAAAGTGAGCCATTTTAGAGAACCGATCTATCACAACCCAGATCACAGTATGCCCCTGGGAACGAGGTAAATCAGTGATAAAGTCCATGGATATCTCCGACCAGGGACTGGTCGGTACGGGCAGTGGTTGTAGGTCTCCCACGGGGGGTCCTCCTACTGACTTGGTTCGGGCACATACCGGGCACGAGGTAACAAACTGGAGGATATCTCGCCTCATCTGTGGCCATCGATAATGTCTCGTGATGAATCGGAGTGTCTTTTGGTACCCGAAGTGCCCGGCCCATCTAGACGAGTGCCCCCATTGCAGAACCCTTCTCCGATCGGCGGCCGCCACGAATTTCTGGATTTGTGCAACCTCTCCTGTGGCTGCACTGACACAAGCGGGGTCTAACATTGGATGAGTCTCCTTAGTCTCTTCCGGTACCTCAAAGGCCCGGGAGAGCGCGTCTGCCGGGGTATTCTGGGAGGCCGCCCGGAACACTAATTGAAAATGAAACCTGGCAAAGAATAATGACCACCGGGCCTGTCGGGGATTCAGCCGCTGGGCCTCTTGGAGGTATAGGAGGTTCTTATGATCAGTGATGACCGTGAACCGGTGTTCCGCTCCTTCCAACAAGTGTCTCCACTCTTGCAGTGCTAGTTTCAGAGCCAAGAGTTCTCTATCCCCTACCGAATAGTTCCGCTCGGCTGGAGAGAATTTACGTGAAAAGAAGGAGCACGGTTGACGCCGGCCTTCGGGGTTGATTTGAGAAATGACCGCCCCGGCCCCTAGGGCGGACGCGTCCACCTCTACAATGAAAGGTTTCTCAGGGTCGGGGGTCAACAGAATAGACGCGGACTCAAAAGCCTCTTTTAGCTGACGAAAAGCCGCTTGCGTCTCTGGCGGCCAATCCCTGCCCCTCGCGTTCTTGTGGGTGAGCGCCGTCAACGGGGTGGTCAACCTGGAGTACTGGGGAATAAATTGGCGATAGTAATTGGCGAAGCCCAGGAATCGTTGCAAAGCCTTCAGGCCCTTCGGTTGAGGCCACTCTCGAATGGCTTGGAGCTTGTCTGGCTCCATCTGTAATCCCCCTGGAAGCAGGATATGCCCCAAAAAGGGTAAGGATCGCTGATGGAAGGCACACTTACTCAGCTTAGCAAATAGATGGGCTTGACGTAGGCGGTGCAGCACTGCACGCACATGACCCGGATGCTCCCTGGGGTCCTTAGAGTAAACTAGGATGTCATCCAGATATACAATCACCGTGGAATTTAGCAATTCTTCTAGTACACAATTGATAAGACGTTGAAACACCGCAGGGGCATTGCAGAGACCGAACGGCATCACCCGATATTCAAAATGTCCCTCGTGGGTGTTGAAAGCCGTTTTCCATTCGTCCCCTGACCGGATTCGTACTAGATTGTAGGCCCCCCGCAGATCTAACTTCGTGAAGATCTGAGCTCCTTGCAGTCTGTCCAAGAGCTCGGGAATGAGCGGCAGCGGGAACCGATCCTTCACGGTAATGGCATTTAATCCCCGATAGTCAATACACGGTCTCAGGGACCCATCCTTCTTGGCAACAAAGAAAAACCCTGCCCCGGCTGGGGATGTAGACGGCTGAATGAACCCTTTCCGTAGGTTCTCATGGATATAATCTCGCATTGCCTTGAACTCTGCTCGGGACAGTTTGTACAGTCGGCCCCGTGGGGGTACCGTATCCGTCTTCAGATCAATAGCACAGTCAAAAGACCTATGCGGCGGTAGTACCTCCGCCTCCTTGGGACTAAACACGTCAGCAAAGTCTCTATACTCCATAGGCAGGGAGCCCAGTTCACCTGGTCCTTCCCCTGGCGACGTATTTAAAGCTGGACAGGTGCCAGCCCGACCCTTACAACAGGTCTCTTGACAGGAATTACCCCACGCTTGAATCTTTCCCCCGGTCCAGTCGATAACCGGGTTGTGGCATCGTAGCCATGGCAATCCCAGAACCACAGGGTGGATGGTCCGGGATAACACTAAGAATTCGGCTTCCTCCCGATGGTCCTCTCCCACTTGCAGTCCCAACATAGGAGTAATCTCAGTGACCGGCTGGGGAAGGGTAGTTCCTTGGATGGAGGTTATCCGCAGCATTGGACTCCGGGGGAGCATGGGCCAGCCCACTTGCTGCAGCAGTTCGAGCCCAATAAAATTGCCCCCTGACCCCGAGTCCACCAGGGCGTGGGTCTGAACCGTGGCCTCCTGCCACCGTAAGGTCACCGGTAGGATGATCAAAGTGTCCTGTAGGGGAGCGGAGGGAGCGCATTTCCCGGCCGGATGGAACAAGTCCGGAGGAAATGCCCAGCCTTCCCACAATAGAAGCACAGTCCATTAGACTGTCGTTGCTGTCTTTCGGCAGGAGTCAACCGTTGCCGGCCCATCACCATCGGCTCCTCCCCGGGCTCCGTAGTGTCCCGGTTCACCTGGCGAGAGGACGGCCCTTTGTTTGTCCGGAGGGCCCCTCGTGCCCACTTCTGCCGCTACGCCCGGGCTCTGGCTCGCTCCTGGAATCGGGTGTCCACCCATATACAGAGTGAGATGAGGGCGTCCAATTGTCCGGGAATATCCCGTCCCGCCAATTCATCCTTGATTCGTTCTTGTAACCCCTCCATAAAAATGGCCATCAAGGACTCCGGATTCCAACGCAGCTCCGTGGCTAAGGTACGAAACCGGATGGCATAGTCGGCCACCGTACCTTCTCCCTGATGAATCCGGAGCAGTTCCGATGCCACGGAAGAGGGTCTTCCCGGAAGGTCAAACACCATCCGGAACCGGCGCTGAAATTCGTTATAATCCTCCAAAATGGGATCATTTTGTTCGTTCAGGGGAGCCACCCAGTCCTGGGCCTTTCCTCCACAAAGGCCCATAATGTAGCCCACCTTACTTTGGTCCGAAGCAAAGGCCTCCGGTTGCATCCGGAAGGCCAGATTGCACTGGTTGAGGAACCCCCTACAACCACCCGGGTTCCCATCGTAGCGTGCTGGTTCAGGGAACCGAGGTCCCACGCAGAACCCTCCCATACGGGGAGCCGCTGCGGCCCCTTGGACCGCAGCGGCCTGGTTCTGTACCTGAAGCGTGGAAAGTTGAGAACATACATTCTGGAGCGCCCCAGACAGGGCATTAAGCTGTTCCTGTTGCTGCTGGAGAACCTTGGCCAGGTCCCGTAGATCAGGTTGCGTCGGCGAGCTCATGGCTTCCGTTTTCTGTCGCGGCTCTGATGTCACTCTGGTGTTGGTGAGCTCTCGAGTTCTCCCGAGCTCCACTAGGCCCAGGAAGAAGCCGAGCACCCCAATCTTCACCCGCGGCGACCGCCGTTCACCGAGGGTTGAGCCCTCAGCTGCGGGCGGCCAGCAGGACTGCTGGAACCCTGGGGTGACGGCTGGCCTGGCTGGATATGGGTACGGAGTCCTTGGTGCGCGTAGCTTAGCCGGGCGGCTACTGAGCACTGGGCACGGACCCAGTCTGAGGAAGTGGCTAGCAGGACGGCTAGGCTGGTATGAGTAACAACCACCGCCCTCACTGGAAATAGCTAGCAGGACGGCTAGCTGCCGACAGGAACAAACACAGTCTTGGAAATAGCTAGCAGGACAGCTAGCTGTCTTGAGGACCAACACAGTCTTGGAAATAGCTAGCAGGACGGCTAGCTGTCTTGAGAAACAAACACAGTCTTGGAAATAGCTAGCAGGACGGCTAGCCGTTTTGAGAAACAAACACAGTCTTGGAAATAGCTAGCAGGACGGCTAGCTGTCGACAGGAACAAACACAGTCTTGGAAATAGCTAGCAGGGCGGCTAGCTGTCTTGAGAAACAAACACAGTCTTGGAAATAGCTAGCAGGACGGCTAGCTGTCGACAGGAACAAACACAGTCTTGGAAATAGCTAGCAGGGCGGCTAGCTGTCTTGAGAAACAAACACAGTCTTGGAAATAGCTAGCAGGACGGCTAGCTGTCTTGAGAAACAAACACAGTCTTGGAAATAGCTAGCAGGACGGCTTCAAACAACAAAACGGAAGCACTGGATCCCCCCCGTGTCTCCGTTTAAATCCCCCGCTCGTCCTGGCTGGAGAACAGCTGGGACCAATCCTCTCCGCCCAGGCCGGCAGCGGAGGCCCGGATTGGTCCTCCCGTCCGATGGGCGGAGTTCCTGCGCGGATGCGCCAATCCGGTGCGAGTGGGCGGAGCCTCCTCGCTGGTCTCGCTGCAGCGAGGAGGACGCCGGCGCCGCCATCTTGGCCGGCGGATCTCCTTCTCCGAGGCCGGCGTTAGTTCTTCTGGATCGCCGGCCTCGGGGCAACTTGCGGCCGCGGCGATCCCCGTGGCATCCTTCCCCCGTCGCCCCGCATCCCACGGGCGACCCAGCCTTCCGCTCCGGCCCGCGGACCACCAGGTAAGGACCCGGAACGGGACAATAAGGGTACTGGGGACAGATATGAGAGGAAGGGGATGGGCCTCCCAAGGAATTGAGTGAGGGTTGAAATAGGGTTAAAATATGGTGAAAGAGAGGCAATAGGGTATGGGGTATAGAAGAATAGTCTGGAGGCAAGAGAAGGAAGGAGAGACAGGGGTGGAGCTGGGCTAGTGAGGGGATAAGAGGCAGTGGAGAGTAGATGAGTACAAAAGATGGAAATGGAGGACTAAGGAGGGGAATAGGAAACTTGAGAAAAAGAAAGACAGGCAGAGGGGTCAGTGGGATTGCTGGAGAGAGGACGAGAGGGAGATGGGAAAAGGTGGTAGAGGTGTGAGGGAGAATGAAGGGTACAAATAGGTGGATATAGAGGCAGAGAAGAGAAAAGTGAGAAAAGAAATATAAACAAGAAAGATCAGTGCCAGACAGATATAGAGATGGAAGGGAAGAATGACAAGAGAAAAGAGAAGAAATGGAAAGACAGACCTGGAAAATAATTTAGGATAAAACTGACACAAAAAGTGGAACAGATTGGGACCAACCCAATTAGAAAAGTGCCCAGACAACAAAGGTAGAATACAATAATTTCTATTTCATTCTTTGTAATGATTGGAATGTGGCCATTTTGAGAAAACATTCATCTTATCAATTGTTGTATTTTAGGAGAGTACAGGAGAAAATGCATTTCTGTTTCTTACCAGATTTGCACTGCTTATTGAGTCTGGCTTTCTATGGCACAGGGGAAAGGGGAGATCTCCATTTCAGTTTTTGTCTGCTTGTTTTTTGTGGTCCCCTATTTTGTATGAGGCAAGGGTCTGGAATACACAGAACTAACCCATCTGAAAACGTTACTCTGAAAATATGAAACTACTTGCTATCACTTGTCAGACATTTTGCCTTCCCAATATTGTATTTCTACATCTAGAGCCTGTGCATTTCTAAGGTCCACATTGGGAGGAGGAGAGAAGTGCTGGGTAAGGAGGGAGGAAGGGATAAAGATCTGGGCTTTGGAGAAGGAGAAAAGGCAATGGTGGTGGTATCAGGTCTAGGGAACAAAGAGGGGCATAATCGAAAGGGACGTCCGAGTTTTGATGAGGACGTCCTTGCAAAACGTCCCAATGCAGGGGCGGGGAAACCCATATTATCGAAACAAGATGGACGTCCATCTTTCGTTTCAATAATACGGTCAGGTACGTCCAAATCTTGAAATTTTGGTCGTCCTTAGAGATGGTCGTCCCTAGACTTGGTCGATTCTGATTTTCGGTGATAATGGAATCCAAGGACGTCCATCTCAGAAATGACCAAATGCAAGCCCTTTGGTCATGGGAGGAGCCAGTATTTCTAGTGTACTGGTCCCCCTGACATGCCAGGACACCAACTGGGCACCCTAGGGGGCACTGCAGTGGAATTCAGAAATTGCTCCCAAGTACATACCTCCCTTACCTTGTGTGCTGAGCCCCCAACCCCCCCCTAAAACCCACTACCCACAACTGTACACCACTACCATAGCCCTTACAGGTGAAGGGGGACACCTAGATGTGGGTACAGTTGGTTTCTGCTTAGTATGCGGCAGCAGCCAAAAAAGCAAACAGGATGCTAGGAATAAGTAGGAAAGGGATGGTGAATAAGACCAAAAATACTATAATGCCTCTGTATCGCTCCATGGTGCGACCTCACCTTGAGTATTGCATTCAGTTCTGGTCGCCGTATCTCAAAAAAGATATAGCAGAATTAGAAATGGTTCAAGGACGGGCAACCAAAATGATTAAGGGAATGGAATTCTTCCCATATGAGGACAAGCTTAAGAGGTTAGAATTCTTCAGCTTGGAAAAGAGACAATTGAGGGTGGATATGATTGAGGTCTACAAAATCCTGAGTGGTGTAGAACGAGTAGAAGTTCATTTTTTACTTGTTCCAAAAGTACAAAGACTAGGGAACACTCAAGGAAGTTACATTGAAACACTAAATAGGAGGAAATATTTTTCCACTCAATGAATAGTTAATTTCTGGAACTCTTTGTCGGAGAATGTAATAACAGCGGTTAGTGCATCTGGATTTAAAAAAGATTTGGACAAGTTCCTGGAGGAAAAGTTCATAGTCTGCTATCAAGACAGACATGGGGAAGCCTCCCTGGGATTGGTGGCATGGAATGTTGCCGCTATTTGGGTTTCTGCCAAGTACTTGTGACCTGGCTTGGCCAATGTTGGAAACAGAATACTGGGCTACATGGATCATTGGTCTGACTCAGTATGGCTATTCTTATGTTTCTTTAATTTGCATCTTTGCTTTTCTGACTACTCTACCAGCTTCTCTTAGCTTTTCCAAATATTGTTGCCTGTCTTCCTCTTTCTGTGATCTCTTGTAATTTATAAAGGCTAACCTCTTTTTCCTTTCGGTTACTACTTTTGAAAACCAAAGCAGCCTCCTTTTCTTCTTACTTTTATTTATTTTCCTTACAAAAAGGTTTGTTGCCCTTACAGTAACTCCTTTCAGTTTTGCCCACCGCTTTCCAACTTCTTTCAGATGTTCCCAACCAGATAACAATTCCTTGAGGTAATATTCCATCTGAAGAAAGTTATTTTTTTTTGTTAATTTTTCAAGTCTAGAACCTTCACTTTTGAATTGACCCTCTCCGCACCTATCAGTATTAAACCACACTACTTGGTGATCGCTGGATGTCAGATGATCACCTACTACCGAAACACTCTCCCCATTAGTAAGCACTACAAGCCTAGTATGACCCCATGGTTTCATTACCAACTGCTGGTATAGTTCCCCCTGTAGAGAATCTACATCTCCCTGCTTTGAAAAGGCCGCGTAAGTAATAGGGATACACCAAAGAGGATAGATAAAACAGCAGATGGGATGATGCCAGTAGGCAGAGATTGCCGACACACTGATTCTCCCAAAACAATAGCAAATGCTATTGAAAACAATAGCAAAAAGATTATTAGAAATAAGGGACTGCCTATGCATGGTCCAGCTGTAAAAAGTCAAAAGCTGTTCCAGTTGGATAGGCAGTGCCTTAAAAGATGATTTTATGTTTGTATTTATTTTACAGCTTTTTAATTTATTTGAAAGCTTCCCATAAGTAGATATAAATATAATGAAATAAAAACTGAATATCACTAATACAGCACATAACTTAATACATTTCTTGATTAGCTTTCGAAGGTTGCCCTTCTTCTATACAATACAGATGGCCAAATTTTAATGAGGATATTCTGTTTCCTGATGGGTTCATGTTAACTGTTGTTGTAATCTGCCTTGTGAAGCCTGGTGTTATAAAGATGGAATATACTGAAATTAAATGGAAATAAAATGAAACTCTCCTTTCATTGGGGCACATGGAATCACATCTGCATCTGTTTTGTAGAAGTTAACATTTTAGATAAATGGATTGTTCTGTTTTGAACATGTTTCAGGGACAAATGGTTTTATAAGTCAAAATAAAAATAAATATTTGGTTTAATGCAGATCTCTTTTATTTAAACATAACTAAATGGCTATAAGCCCCTAATGCAGTCCACTGGTTTTCTTATATTTTGTTCTTGTGATGACTTACATTGTGCCAAAACTGAAATCTCTTATCTCTTCTATCTGGTTGATAATGAAAGGATCTCATTGTGAACACTATCCACTCTAAAAGGTTGTTTTCTGGCTGTACATGAGGGATTGTGGTATTGAATAAATAAGTATATGTTTTTGTTCCTAGTCAT
This sequence comes from Microcaecilia unicolor, assembly GCF_901765095.1. Classification (NCBI taxonomy): domain Eukaryota; kingdom Metazoa; phylum Chordata; class Amphibia; order Gymnophiona; family Siphonopidae; genus Microcaecilia; species Microcaecilia unicolor. The sequence goes on along the minus strand of NC_044041.1, from coordinate 32,067,993 downwards.
GCATCCATATAATCCTTTCAAGAAAGCCAGTTAATCATTTAAGTTATTAGTAGAACATAACCACAGAGGCCTGGTATGGTCACATTTTCACTATGGTAATACTAGATCCCAGATAAAGAACAGATTATTTTGATTTAGGGCACTGTTTACTAAGATGCCCTAGTGTTTTTAGTGTGCACTAAAAGCTTGCATGTGCTAATGTTACAGACACCCATATATTCCTATGGGTGCCTCTAGCATTAGTGTGCTCTAAAAATGTTAGTGCGCCTATAGTGTGGCTTAGTAAACAGGGTCCTTAGTCTTTACTGGATCAAACTTGCTTTCCTTGTGCCATCACCATCCATCTGGATAGGCAGTGGCTTAAAAGTTGGAGGATAAAGGATTTTTTTTTTTACTTTTATAATCCCACACTATCCCAAGCAAACGTGGGTTCCATGTGGCTTACATTTGAAAATACAGTGAGACAGAATAATAGAATTCAGTTATTAATGGGAACAAGTAGATGGATATGTCTGAAACATTTAACAAAGTTGAGATTAGCATATATATCCAAATGGGCATTTAAAAGTCTGTTCTTTAATGATGATGCATATTCAGAAATCATAGCCATAAATATAGTCAGTTATTCAAAGATTATCACTTGCACACACCAGAACAGGCATCCATCACATTGCAAAAGTAAACATCAACTTTTACAGAGTATATTAAAAATGTAATGTTAATTTTCTCATTTCCATCTTCAAAAATTCCACACAGCAGATGTACAGATCATCAGGACCCAAAGCACTCCAAAACAAGTCAGAAGCAACACAGTTTATACCTAATTGTTCAACTACCCTTAGGATTCACCTTTGGATTTAAAAAGAAAATCCATGTGCATGTAAGGTCTGGATAAACAAATAAAAAAAAAATCAAAGTTTAAAGCAAATGCCCATAATATGTAATAGGTGGTGGTAATAATGAAACAATGATGGAATATTCACATAGCAGACAGCCTGAACTAACAGATTGATTTTCCACTGAACATACAGGTAATTACCTTTGTATGAACTTGGCAGATAAGAGTGTGCTGAACTGGACAATGTTGACATAGTTAGCCTGACTGGACTTCAGCATGAATATCAAGTACATTTTTATAACATGCCACTGCAATCCACAAAACAAAAGGAGCAAGTTCCCACATGCCATCTTTTTCTTTGATGTAGGCACAGGAAAAATGTTTTTTTTTTAAATGTTCCCAGGTTAAACCTAATTCACGTTTAAGTGTGATATAAATGCCGTAAATAAGTACGTAGATAGAAACTCTGAATGTTCAGCACCTGATTCTCATAACATGATGTCTGTTTTAGTGCCTCTTTACCAGGAGAAAAAAATGTCTGCACGAATATAACAGTGCTAGGGTGTCCCTATAACCAGCCCCTCCAAATGACATACTGATTACGATTTACTACTACTACTACTATTTATCATTTCTATAGCGCTACAAGACATACGCAGCGCTGTACACCATACATAAAAAGACAGTCCCTGCTCAAAGAGCTTACAATCTAGATAGACAGGTAAACAGACAAAACGATTAAGGGTAAGGGAATAAATAGGTGAGGATAAAGGACAAGGCAAGTGAGTAGTGGTTAGGAGTCAAAAGCAGTGGTAAAGAGGTGGGCTTTAAGTTTGGACTTGAAAACAGCCAAGGACGGGGGCCAGACGCACAGGAAGTGACATGGGAATACACTTGAGGAAGTTAAATGGAAATACTTTTAAAACAAATAGGAGGAAATATTTATTCACTCAACAAATAGTTAAGCTCTGGAACTCTTTGCAGGAGGATGTGTTAACAGTGGTTAGCATATCTGGGGTTAAAAAAAAGTTTGGACAAATTCCTGGAGGAAAAGTCCATAGTCTGCTATTGAGACAGACATGGGAATCAACTACTTGCCCTGGGAATGGTAGCATGGAATGTTGCTGCTAATTGGGTTTCTGTACAATCTAATAATTATATACTAGTAAGTTTGGGTAGAAAAATCAACATAAATACAGATAAAGAAGATCTACAGAAACAGAAGTAACAGTAGATAAGATTGGCAGGTAGAGGCAGTGGTATTTCTAAAGCCTATGAAAAGTTATTCCGATATTATATTTCTTCTGTGTACATCCGTATACTGCACAAGCAGGCATGTTTTAAAATATACGTGAGATTAAATAAAAGTGCTACCAACAATAAAGAACGACAACGTGGATGCGGCAAGCTTATAGGTTTGCTTGCTTTGTTTTGAGTGTATGGCGATGACGGCTGCGCGGGGAATGGGAAAATGAGTTACCTAATTGTCTTCAATCTTTTGACGTCACCCCGTTTCCTGTTTTATCAACCCTCCTTAGGACACCCAAATCCCAGGGTATCCCAGCATAAGCAACCTAACAGAGAGCTGCTGTTTGACGTATAGGTTAGCCAATGGCAAATGGGGAGGCCGGACAACGATACTGTGACTGACAGGCGACGCCACCAATGGCAGGGATTGCTCGGTGGCGGCTGCGGCTGTTGCCGGAAGGTGACGGTTGTGCGGGGGTTTAGGTGTTGCCGCGGAGTCGTGCCGGTCAAGCAGAGAGAAGAAAGGAAATCAAGTGGTTGTTGTTCCGTTGTGGGAGCGGTGGAGCTGTTCTTCCGGCTGTTTTCCTGGTGAGCTAGGCCGGTTTTTCTTGGTTTTGTGCGAGTCTGTTTCCTTCTGCTGAGTCGAGTTGCAGAGTTTGCTTTCAGCCGGTTCTCCAGCTCGGGCTCAGAGCTGTAACGCTTCTCTAACTGCTTTCAGGTAGAGAGAAACATATTATGGGACGGTGTAAAAGCCCGCTGTATCCGGTTTTTACACCGTCCCCATATTATGTTGTAGTTTTGCTGTTGTTTTTTAAAGAGGTGATTTTGATGGTGAGAAGGGGATTTTCTTGAACTTGGCCGCCCCCCGCTCCCTTCTTCCGGGGGCTAAATGTTGGGGGGGGGGAGTAAAAGGCCGGGTATCCGCTATGAGAAGAGCAAACAAGACTGGGGGGGCTTTAAACGTTGCAGTTACCCGGGAGCGTATCCCGAGCTTTCGAACAATTATAATTTTACATGTAAAAGTAATCACTTGGGCGATTAAACAAAGTACTGGATAATGTTATTTATTGTTCTGGTTAGCTGGCTGATGAAGTTATTGTAGGTTACTATTTGTAACTATTACAAGTTAATCGTAAATTTGTAATTGTTGTCTTATATCGGTCATGTGATAGTAATCTAATCAACTGGTCACTAAGGGGGCGGCTTAATGAGTTATCTTGTATGTATGTTTTATTTTGTTTGCGATTCTCGCATCGATTATTGCTGGGACTCTTTGTTGTGCGTGTGTGTGTTTTTTTTTTTTGTAATAAAAGAAAGTGAAATTGAAACTTTCCACTTTACAGACGTGCCTAAAGATGGCTACAGCTCCTGAGAAAGAAACACAATTATGTGGAAATTGGTAAGTAGTAAGACTGGCTTATGTGTTTTCTGACACCTCTGCTTTCCTAAACATGATATAATTTTAAATAACACAAGGTAGGGCTTTACTGTAACAGATTGTTAGTAGTAGTATGATTGCCAAACCTTCGTGGACTGAAAATGAAACTGAGTTTATAAATTTGGAGATAAATTTAGGATGAAATGAAACTTTGACACAAGAGAATAGCCATAAAGCTTTTGGAAAGGAAATTTGATATTTACCCAGTTTGCTGGAAAACTTGAAATGTTTCAATTTCTATTAAGAATTGTTTTTAATGGTAGTAAATAGTTTTGTTGCTGCTCCTTTATTTATGGAATTATTTCCATTATGGGACTGTCTAGGTCTGGGTGATTTTCTAAAGTGTTTTAATGCAAAAGATTTATGACACATTGATTGAGTCATAACCCTAAGGGTTTTTCTTATTTTGTTCTTATAATCTTTCATCCAGACAGGACTTTTAATATGCTCTGCATTAATTTTGCCAACATGCAGATTACAGTATATTGTTTACACTGGGACCACATTTCAGGACACATAACGTTCATGATGTGCTAGTATGGGGTGGATAAACACTAGTAGCCCTTTTTTTTTATTTTGTTGGGTGTTCTTATTGAATTTGCTTATCAAGTCAGCTAAGCCTGAAACTTGCTTTTAGGCCATGGCCCAATCAGCTGTAGTAGTGAAAAGAGTAGGAGGCGTACGCCTTGTAGCGCTATAGAAATGCTAAATAGTAGTAGTAGTAGTAGCCTAGACATGCATTTGAGAACTACAGTAATGGTTTTTTTTTCTGCATTTCATTTCTATTTTGGGATCCACCTTGGAGTACTGTGATGTTGGGTATTAAATCTGAGTAATAAAATAAAGGACCTATTTGTTTCTTATGTAGAACAATTATTTTTCCTGAGCTGCTGACATTTTTGTTTGATTTTGATGGTTTTTCTAGCAAAAAGGATATTCCCATGGCTAATTTTACCATTCATGAGATTCACTGTAGAAGAAATATCATGGTGTGCCAGACCTGCATGGAACCAGTCCCTAAATCAGAAATGGATGACCATATTGAATTTGAACATGCTCAAGTAAAGTATCAAACAGATAAGAACTCATATAACATATTTGTACATCCCTGTTTTTTCGTGTGCTTTCGCTTTAATTTTTACATCTGTTTTACTTGTAGATAACTTGCAAATGTGGCATGAAATTGGAAAGAAGTCAGTTAGAAAAACATGAGGTTAGTATTTATAGTGTTTTGCATTCTTATTGTAAGCCACACTGAACCCGCAAAAAGGTGGGAAAATGTGGGATACAAATGCAATAAATAAAAATTATAAATATTATACATTTTCTGCACCTAACATTAGGACATTAGAGTGTATTGTCTTTTCTTTCCTGTCTGCTGGTATCCAAAATATAGTACTCCTTGAGTATGACTAGTGTTTCTGTGTAAGAGAGGATCTTAGCTTTTAATCATATCGCTGACATATTCATTATGCATTGCCTGAAATACTGCTATTTTACCATTTGTCTCTTCCCTACAAGCTCCTCTCCAGAGAATGAATCTGTTTATCTTTAGGCCTTGGTCCCAACTGGCATTGCACTATGCAACTACATAAACAGAGATGTTGGTTAATATTTGTAATCTGAAAAATTTTGTTTTTAATAACTGGTAGTCATTGGGACTTTTGTAGCCACCTGTCATTGGATATCACTGTATTCCTTCATGTTGGTTTTCTGTGTGTCAAACCCACCTGACACTTTTATTAAAATTCACCAAGGAAACAATGCAATCGTCAAAACAGTTCATCTTATGTTTACAGTTCAGACAAACTGACAGTCTTTGCTTCTTAAGAACAGTTAATTGATATCACCAGCTGCCAAATATACATGTTCTGTAGTATCTGAGGCATAAAATATAAACTGATCAGATATGTGATTACATTGTTAGGGATCTGATGAGGGAAGATGTTAATTAAGAGAAAGTGAGGCAAAGAGTTGAATTTAATTTGGGGATTATTATGATGTTTTTATTTCCCCTCCCCTTTCCCCAGTACTATCTTCTTATATCTCAATAACCCATCATTATTCTTCCTCCTCCTCTATTCTGAGGCAGATGTTAGTAGTAAAATCAGCTGCCAGAAGGCCTTGACTCTTGGCACCTGAGCCGGTTCTGAAAGAAAACCCAATTCTTCTGTTCCTCTTCATCTACTTAAGCATCCTCTGGTGCGTCCACACTAAATACTTGAGTATTGTTATGTAACATCATATATTAATAGGCTGCGTCCTCTTGGGTGTGAAGAGTTTGTATGTGGAGTTACACACCATCATGAAATGTTTTTTTTTTTTTCTGCTTAGGTGAGCCTCTAGCATCTCTCGTCTCCTAGGTAACTAATAAGGGTAACTGATTCCTCCAATGCCTATAAGCTGGAGTGCAGAGGACGTCGAATTCTGCAATATACATTTCCATGCCTTCCATGCTACAAGGCACACTTTATGGAATAAAAGCGTTCTTTCTTTTTTACCCCAAAAGGCACCCAGTTTGTCCAGCAGCAATTGTTCAATCGATCCTATTAGTCTACATCCTAAAATGGTGGCCATATAGTCTACTAGCCCTGTCCAAAATTGTTGTATCACTGGACAGCTCCAGAAGGAATGGTATAATGTATTTTTCTCCCTTTTTACATTTAAGGCAAATAGGGAATTGTATACCCCTCCCCCTCCATATAGCTGTCTTTGGGTAAAGTATGGTCGGTAATAACACTTCCTTAGCCTTCCCTAGTTGTATGTGTAGGCATATTCTTGATATTAGCTAGCAGGTCCCAATCTGCTAACTCAAGGCCTAGGTTCCCTGACCATGTTTGTCGTATCTCACTAGCTCTAATTTATTTAGGGCCTTATGTAATATGGATATGGTAAACTCCTGTTTGGGAATGCCATTAAAGAATTCTCTGATCCATGACTAAAGGATTCTCTCCCATTCTTTATTATTATTATTAGCATTTGTATAGCGCTACCAGACGCACGCAGTGCTGAACATCTGACACAGAGAGACAGTCCCTGCTCAATAGAGCTTACAATCTAAAATAATACAGACAAGACAAGGGCGAGGGAAGTACTGGATGAGAAGGAACAAGGGGGGAGGCAAATGAGTAGTGACTAGGAGCCAAAAGCAGCAGTGAAAAGGTGGGTTTTCAGCATAGATTTGAAAACAGGTAGAGATGGAGCTAGACGTACAGGCTCAGGAAGTTTATTCCAGGCGTAAGGTGCCACGAGAGAAAAGGAACAAAGCCTGGAGTTAGCAGTGGTGGAGAAGGGGGACGACGAGAGATTTGTCCAGTGAGTGGAGGTCACGGGGGGGGGGGGGGGGGGGGGGGTGGAATGTAGGGAGAGATGAGAGTGGAGAGGTAATGGGGGGGCTGCAGAATGGATGCATTTAAAGGTCAGTAAGAGAGGTTTGAACTGTATACGGAAGTGGACAGGGAGCCAGTGATGTGACTTGAGGAATGGGCTAGTGTGGGTATAACGATTTTGGCGGAAAATAAGCCGTGCTGCAGAATTTTGGACAGACTGGAGAGGAGAGAGATGACTGAGCGGAAGACCAGTGAGAAGTAAATTGCAATAATCCAAGCGAGAGGTGACAAGGGTGTGGATAAGGGTTTTGGCAGCGTATTCAGAAAGGAAGGGGCAAATTTTGCTAATGTTGTAGATAAAGAAGTCAATAGGCAGGCAGCTTGCAGGGGAGTAATCCAGGTACAGGCAAAGTCAATAGGCAGGCAGTAGGCAGGGGAGTAATCCAGGTACAGGCAAAGTCAATAGGCAGGCAGCAGGCAAGAGAGTAATCCAGGTACAGACAAAGTCAGCAACGAGTGGCAAGTAGATAAGAAGCAAACTACAGAGCAAGTAACACCAAAGTAGAAGCCGAAGCATGGAGTCCAGGAAGAGCTTAGCTAATCAAGTGCTGGCGTCTGACATCAGCAGGAACCGGCAGGGAGAGAGAGCACCAGTGGCATACCAAGGGCGGGGCGGTCCGCCCCGGGTGTCAGTGGGTGGGGGGGTGCTCCGCTGACGCTGCAGTCAGCCCTCATCTCCTGCCACCTGCCTTTTAAAGAAAAAGCTGTGAAGCGGCGTGGCAGGCAGCACCTCGCGTCTGCCCTGCTTGTAAACTAAGTAAATCCACTCGTCGTCGTCGGGCCTTCACTCACTGGGTCTCGCCCTCGTGGAAATAGGAAGTTACCTCAGAGGAGGGCGGGACCCAGTGAATGAAGGCCTGATGACGACGAGGAGAATGGAGATTTACTTTGTTTACAAGCAGGGCAGACGCAAGGTGCTGCCTGCCACGCCGCTTCACAGCTTTTTCTTTAAAGGCAGGTGGCAGGAGACGAGGGCTGACCTCTCTGGACGAAGCTGGTGGTTGGGTCGGGGGCTCAGATGGGAGAAGGGGGGTGGAGAGGGGGGTTTCAGATGGGAGAAGGGGGGTGAGGAGGGGTCTTCTCAGATGGGAGTGGAGCTGAAACTGGGGGCTGAAAAGGGGGGGCAGGTGGGAGATGTGGGCTGGGGCTAGAACTAGGGACAAATGGGATAAGGGGGCTGGAACTGGGGGCTGAAAAAAAGGGGAGAGAGAGGGGACAGATCTTGGATGGATGGGGGTGAGAGGGATGGCAAATGGTGGATTGAAGGGGCAGAGAGAAAGGGCAGACAGTGAATGGAAGGGGGGGAGAGAGAGAGGACAGACGGGCAGATGGTGGATGGAAGGGGCAGAGATAGAGGGCAGATGTGCATGGAAGGGGCAGGCAGAGAGGGCAGACATTGGATGGAGGGGACAGCAGAGAGGGCAGACACTGGATGGCAGAGAAAGAATGAAGACAGATGCTGGATGGAAGGAAGACAGTGAAAAGAAGATGAGGAAAGCAGAAGCCAGAGACAACAAACTAAATAAAATATATATTTTTATTTTTTTGCTTTAGGATAAAGTAGTATTGTAGTTGTGTTAATAAATGTTTATAATAGAACATATGTAAATAAGGTAATCTTTTTATTGGACTAATTTTAATACATTTTGGATAGCTTTCGGAGAGCAAAACCCCCTTCCTCAGGTCAGTATAGGATACTGTAGCAACACTATACTGTATTGACCTGAGGAAGAAGGTTTTGGCCTCTGAAAGCTAAATGTATTAGTCCAATAAAATGGTATTATTTTCTATATTTGTTTTAGTTCTATTTCTTAATAAAGTGGTGATTGGTATTTGTTAGTTTTTTTTTTTCAAATTTACATCTGCTGTCTTTATATTTTGCACAGTACTAGGGGACATTTTCTGTTTCTGTGGTGTTGCATTGTATGCAGAGTCTGGCATTGGGGGTTCAGTTTAATTTTTGTCTAAATAGAAAGTTTGATTACTTATTCTATAGTGGATTAGGGTGTATCTGTGTTTGTGAAAAAGACATGGCTTTCATTTGGCATTGACCGTGCAGGATTGACGATCTGTACTATTCTGTCTGGTTTCGTTTTACAATAGGTGAATTGATGTTCTAGGGCTCACTGTAGTGTTGTAAGATGCTTTCCTTTTCCTTGTGTGACTCGTAGAAATGACTGCTTATGGTATGGTACAATTGCTCTATATATCCTGAGTGTTTTATATTCTCGGTATGCCTAGTACTGGATTTTGGAGGGGAGTGTTAAAAAATGACCGGCCCCGGGTGTCAACTACCCTAGGTACACCACTGAGGAGCACAGCCATAGGATAAGAGCAGGAGGAGGAGGAAACCGGGAAACCAATAAGAGAGAAACAAGGGAAGAGAAAGAATGTTCCTACCAGAGCTTAGCACACATAGCTGATAGGGAAAGGGAAGCCAGGCAGAGAGAGAGCAGACACAGGTGCACGGAAGCAAAGCAGTCAAGGAGCCTGCAACCAGCACGCACAGCTGATAGGGAAAGGGAAGCCAAGCAGAGAGAGAGAGAGCAGACACAGGTGCACGGAAGCAAAGCAATCAAGGAGCTTGCAACCACCATCTCTTTGAACCAACCCAGAGAAAAACTACACACACATAGCTCAGGGCTGTGCCAGTCAAGTGTGTGTGTCAATGGGACCCTGCACAGCCCGAGGACGCCGCTTGCGTTGAGGTAGAGGACATGACAGGTAGAGACCAACCAGGACTCCAGGAACTCTCTAAGCTCTGATTCAGCAATTGTTTCTGGTAGGCTCACCAATCATACATTTCACCTTGTAGATCGATTTTCAGTGTCATCCTTTTTTTCTTCCAGCACTCGGAGTTTGATTTGAAGGTCCTCATTTGAGGTTGAAAGTTGTTGCATGTGGTCTTCAAGGTTGGACACGCACTGGCACTGTGCAGAAAATTCTCCCCTTAGGGATTCCAGCCTCCCGTCAATGATGTCTAGTTTATCTGTTATATGTTGCAAGCGCTTACCCAGCGAAGCATCTATGGCCTGTTTTATCTGCATCATGATCTCAGTAACCCATGCGGAACTTATTGTGGTCGGCCCAGCTTCACCTCCATCCGCCATCTTGAGATCACTGATGCGATTTCTCTTTTTCTTATTGCAGCGCTTTTGCAGCCATCAGCCCAAACAAACTGATCCGAGCTCGTGGTTAGCATAGAAAGATATGGTGTTGCAGTTTTGAACTATATATTCCAGAAATATACCCGCGAATGATTAGGAGGTTGGGGCCCAGGAGCTCATCTCGCCAGCGCCCGCTTGCTAGCACAGCATCACGTGACATATATATATATATATACACACACACACACACACATTTTTAAAGGCAAGGGCCAACAAGAAATTTGTTGTTGCCTTTATATCAGAGCAGCCCTCGTTTCATGATTTCAAGAAATATGACCAGTCTTATAATCACCACTGTAAAATTAAGACCTATGGGTAAAGCTATTTTATTGGACTGATCACCTATGTAAAATTAAGACCTGTGGGTAAGAATGTTCATGGCTATTTTATTGGACTGATCATCTACATAAAAAAATGTTCAAAAGCAAGTGATACCATCTGAAAGTTAAAAATATTTAACATTACATAGAGATGTGTTTTCGAAGCACTTAGACTCACAAAAGTCCACAGGTTACTATGGAACTTTGTAAGTCTGAGTGCTTTGAAAATGAACCCCATAACCTCCCATAAGTCATACTGAAATAATATATTTAATACAACAGACAATTGACACTATGTAAAATGAGGTTAAGGTAACTCCCCCCCCAACCCCCCCCCCCTCAAACCTGTTCTTGCCACAGTCGTCAAATAAATTAACATTCTGCCCTATAAATTCATGCCACTCATTTTCCAGGTCAAGACGTATTTACAAATTCATGTTGAATTGTGGTCTTTGTTTATTCATTCTGTAAATATAAACCTTTACTTACTGACCAACCAATTTTTTTTTTTAATTTTCCCTTTAGACTCTGGAGTGCTGTTTACGCCTTGTAAACTGTCAGTACTGTGAACTTGAGCTTGTCTTTAACAAAGTTGAGGAGCATGAGGATTACTGTGGTGCACGAACTGAAGTGTGTAATGGGTGTGGTCGCAATGTGATGGTAAAAGACTCAAAGGCACATCCTGAGATATGTGGGAAAGATGAAGACAAAAAGAATAACAGATACAGGCCACAGCCACCAAATAACTATGTCACTGTGAATGATGATGGAGCCTGGTTTGAATCCCAAGCGCTGCAAAATTTTCCATCTAGGGAACATTATGGACAACATCTGCCAAGGATACCTGGACAACTAGCGAGTTGGTTCTACACTAGTTTTGGTTTAGATGAAACACTTGAGAGAGCGAACAGAAGGTCACAGATCATGCATGTTGATCAAAAGCAAGGTAAAATGTTGATAGATTATGGGTAATTAAAGGCAGCTCATTGTAGATTGGTTTTCTAAGTACTATTAGAACACCGTCTTTTGGTTACCTCAGCATGATTTGGTTGCAGTGTGAGAGACTATACTTTTGTTTATTAGGGCTGCACATTTAATGCGTTAAGTTATACGTTAAAAGTCTTAACATAATAATCTGATTTATATGCCGCTATCACCTCGCAGTTCTAAGCGGCTTACGTAGTAAAAGAAACCAGATAACAGATGTCTGGGAAAATATCCAGACAATTAAATATTCTTAAAATAAACTTCCAAAATGAGTTTTGATTCTCTTTTGAAAAACAAGATGTGAATTAGAAGATAAAAGAATTGTGACAAATTCTTTTGGGAACTTAGCAGTTTGAAAGGCCAGAGTTAATTCCAGCATTGTTAATCTTTTCTTTCCTCTTGGGAGAAAAAGGAAAATGGATGAGCAGAAATGGATCTAGTTCTAGACAGATTAATAAACTTAAATTGTGAATAATGATAAGGAGCTGATCAATGCAAAATCTTAAACAGGAAAACTTAAAGAAAATCCTTGCTTCCATGGGCAGCCAATGAAGGTTGGCATAGGGTAAGGAAATACAACATAATTCAAATATTAAATGAACAGCTGTATTTTGAACTGATTATAATAATTTCAGTTGACCTTTAGTACATCCTAGGTAAACTAAATTATAGTAATCTAGTTGGCAAAGTAATAATGCCTGAACTAGGAGTCTGACTAGATTTAGATCAAAGTAGCTGCACACAACATAACTGTCTCATTAAAAGTACTTTTTTTTTTCCAGTGCTACCATTTGTGTTTGCATAGTTAACGCACTATCACAATAACACCTAAAATCTTTATCAATATAAACAATGTATAGTCTGTTTGATTAATACAGATGGTATTAGGTATAAAATCTGGTTTGCCAATTTTAGTTTATGATGAAACGTTCACTTTTCTAACAAATTCATGTAGTATTGGACTTTGAAAAGATTGATTTCAGAAATTGAATTAAGACCGAGATGTCATCTTTATAAATGTAGGACTGAAAGCCTTGTTTCTCCAGCATAAAACCTGAAGACCGCAAAAGATGTTAAACAATATGTGAGAAAGTGAAGAACCCTCTGCACTCCACAGCGGTTAGACCATGCTGCAGAGAGATGATTTTGTAGCCTTACCCTATAAGACCTGCTAGTCGGAAATCCATTTCAACACATTACCTACAATACCTATATCCTCCATAATCTGCTTTTGCTTGCTGCTGCGGACATCCATGGTGAAGGCAAAAGCAGCAGACTAGCGCAGGAGCTTCAGAGCACCTTGATTGAGTGAGCCATTGAGAGTGGGGGAGGACAGGGAGACAAGATGGGGCAATGTAGAATATGGTGGAGGTGGGGAGAGGAAAAGATTGGGTAATGCAGGATATGGGGAGTGGAAAAGATGAGGCAATGGAGGGTGCGGAGAGATGGAGCAGTGTAGTCCATGAGGGGAAAGAGATGGAGCAGTGTAGACCATGGGGGGAGGGGGGTGAGAAGGGGCAAAGGAGGATATAGGGGAAGACAAAGCAATATTATATGGGTGGGGGAGAGGTGGGGTGTGAGGGATGATATTTTGGTGGTAGTGGGGGTGGGGAGAGGAGAGACAGTGATGCTAGATGGTTGGGTGCAATATGGAGAGATGGGACAATGCTGGGTGGTGATGGTGTATGAGAGGGAAGAGAGAGGTGATACTGGACGGTGAAGGGAGAGACAGAGGTGATGCTGGATAGTAAGGGGCAAAAGAGAGAGATCAATGATGGATGATGAGAGAGGAGCAATGCTGGATAGTTGGGGAAGAGAGAAAGTGGTAATGCTGGATGGCAGGGGAAGAGAGGGACAGATGTTGGAAATGGGGGATGGAAGAAAAAAGAAAGAAGGGAGATGGTGGACGTGAGCAAGAGGGTAGGAGGAGGGAAGAGGGGAAATACACATAGATGTCAGGGAATGGAAGAGAAGGGAGGAGATGTTGTTTATGGATGGAGAGAAAGGGAAGAGCTTCAAACTAGATAGATTTGAGAAGGAGGCAGAAACATGGAAGATAATTGGACATGAAAGATAGATATAGGGCAGGGAGAGAAAAGAAATAGTAAATGGATAGGAGGCCCTGGAAACTCAAGTTCAGAGCATGAGGGAAGCAGAACCAGAGAAAGGGGGAACAAGATTAGAAAAATAAAATCACCAAACAACAAAGGTAAGAAAATTATTTTATTTTCAGCTTAGTAAGTGAAACATGTCAGTTTGGAGAATTTACTTCTGTCTATATTTTGCAGTGTACAGGAGTTTTATGTGATCGTTCTATTAAAATTTTTAAGCGGTGTGCAGCCCTACTTTTTATGTATGATTAATTTTGTTGTTCCTTAGTGTCCTTACCAGACCAATCCAGAACTTGTGCCAGTCAACCAGCAGATGTGTAGAGACAGATTCTAGAATTCTGGGCACTACCCTATTAGGGCGCCATTTAGCTTGAGGTTTTCAGTATTCTCTGTCTCCAGCAGATGGTGACTGGAAGACTGTGCAATTTCTGTGCAACTTCTGGACTATCTGAGAGAATCTCCTAGTCCAGTTGGAGAACCACCAGTTGAGGGGAAGGGGTGCTCCTTTCTGTCCCTCTTTTCTTAAGAGAAGTTGAAAGTGTGTTGCTGGTGCCAGGGGACATCTTGGAGGGGTCTGATAGTTCCACCCCCCCCCCCCCCCTCACCTAGCTTTTCTTTCTTGTATGGAAACAGCAAAGAGTAGAGCAAAGTACTTTCTTTGTATTTAAAGAACCTTTTACGCTACAAGGATTTGTTAGTGCTGAGGGGTGTTTTCTAGAGGTAGGGAGGAGTTTTTCTCTACTTAATCTTTGCAGAGCTGCTGGGAGAGGGGATTTCTCCTGATGAGAGGGATGATCCTTCTCTGGTTAAATTAGTTCTAAAGAGATGAATAATTCAGCAGTAATTTCAGACCCTAACACCTTTAAATATCTCTGAAAACCCCTCACAGAAAACTGCTCTTATCTTTGGTGGGTACTTGAAAGTGTTCTAAATCTGATCCTATGTATTAGACTATTCAGCTGAGTTGGACTCTCCAGAGTCTGGATTGAAGGGAGGTAGGGCTATGGCTAAGTTTATCCCTTACTACCTGATGAGAGAGAACCTTAATCAGCAGTTAACAAGACCACTATTCCTGTAAGAGAGTGGCTCAGCCTTAAAATGTGTGCAAGATCACATATTAAAGACTTAGCTTATGTAAGCTTTTGCTGTCTCAGCTCGAAACCTTGAGGTCATCTTTGACTCTTCTCTCTCCTTCTCTGCTCATATCCAGCAGATCGCCAAGACCTGTTGTTTCTTTCTTTACAACATCCGTAAAATCCGCCCCTTTCTTTCCGAGCATTCTACCAAAACCCTCATCCACACCCTTGTCACCTCTCGTTTAGACTACTGCAATCTGCTTCTTGCTGGCCTCCCACTTAGTCACCTCTCCCCTCTCCAATCGGTTCAAAATTCTGCTGCCTGTCTCGTCTTCCACCAGGGTCGCTTTACTCATACTACCCCTCTCCTCAAGTCGCTTCACTGGCTCCTTATCCGTTTTCACATCTTGTTCAAACTTCTTCTACTAACCTATAAATGTACTCACTCTGCTGCTCTCCAGTATCTCTCCACACTCGTCTTTGCCTACACCCCTTCCCGTGCACTCCACTCCATGGATGAATCCTTCTTATCTGTTCCCTTCTCCACTACTGCCAACTCCAGACTTCGCGCCTTCTGTCTCGCTGCACCCTACGCCTGGAATAAACTTCCTGAGCCCCTACGTCTTGCCCCATCCTTGGCCACCTTTAAATCTAGACTGAAAGCCTACCTCTTTAACATTGCTTTTGACTCGTAAACACTTGTAACCACTCACTTCCACCTACCCTCCTCTCCTCCTTCCTGTACAAATTAATTGATTTGATTTGCTTACTTTATTTTTGTCTATTAGATTGTAAGCTCTTTGAGCAGGGACTGTCTTTATTCTATGTTTGTGCAGCGCTGCGTACGCCTTGTAGCGCTATAAAAATGCTAAATAGTAGTTGTAGTAGTAGTAGTAGTCTCCAAGTGACTGGCTGTGATGTTTGTCTCATAAGAATAGCCATACTGGGTCAGACCAGTGATCCATCTGTTCTATTCCCTTCTTTTATAGCCCACTAATATCCTTTTGGAATCTAAGCGGCTTACAGAATTGTCATATATAAAATTCAGATTCAAACTTGAATGATTGCTCAAATAGTTCTGTTTTCAAAACCTTCCTAAATAATGTGTAATCCATTATTGCACAATGTTGTAAGGAAAGTGAATTCTACAATTTAGTTGACAAATAACCAAATGTAAAATCAAAATAGCGTTTAAATCAAATCCTATTAACTACCAGAAATGCTAAATCTAGTCCATAATATTTATGTTTGTGATAAATTTGGATAAGAAATCAAGGAAATATGATCTAAGGGACATGTGCCATAGAAAATTTTGTGAACCAGACAGATCAGCTTAAAATCTATTGTGGTAATCGCCGGCAACCAATGCAACTCCCTAAATAATGGTGTCACATGATCTTAATTTTTAGTTAAAAAAAAAATTGCACAGCACAGTTTTGCAACATGGGGAGTCTCGTCAGATAAATCTGATTCATCCCTTCATACAGGAAATTGCAATAATCCAACTGCGGCAGAATTGCTGCCTGCACCGGCATTCTGTATTGAGTTGGGGAAAAATGAAGTGCATATTGCTCTTGTCTGAATTTAAAAAATATTCTTTTACTTAAAGTATTTACTTTTTTTTTGTTAATGTTAATTTTGTATCGAAGAAAATCCCAACATTCTAGATGATTTCTCAAAGGCCAAGTTCTCCCCCGTACTAGGAAACAAATTTTGTGGAATTTTAGCCAAAGAGTATCAAAACATAGTAATTTAGTTTTAGATGTGTTTAACTTCAATATGTTGTCCATTTCTCTGTCCTAAAAATACAATCGGAGATAAGTCTCTATGTTCAAAATTTCGCTAGATGTATTAATATAAAAATATCATCTGTATATGAGACTAATGCTTTGGTTTACTAAGCAGCGCTAGTGACTGTCCATGCGCTAGTGCCGACACAGCCCATTCACTCATTCACTTTGAATGGGCTGTGTTAGCACTAGTGCATGGACGGCCGCTAGCGCTGTTTCGTAAACAGACCCTTAAGTGCAACAATGTAGAACTTTAAAATGATTACCCAAAGAACTCATAAAAATATTGAACAATAGGATAGAAATGGGAGAACCCTGAGGCACTCCAAACTCTGTACTCAAAGAACTTGACAACATCCCACTTTTTTCCAACTCTATTGTCTGTTTCCAAGGAAGTTCTCAAGCCAGTTTTGCTGGACTTTATTCCTATTGTTATATGAAATTTGAGAACACTAGCAAATGCATATTGAGAGCACGCATATAGAAGGAACGTTTTTTGGAGCTGGTGATGAAGAGAGGATCTTTGATCAGTTTGTAGCTCTTTGAAATCGTTTTTGATTCCTGAGCTCTTTGAGACTTTTTCCTTCTTTTATTCATATAATTTTGAAGATGCCCTTTAGTCATGACCATTCTGTGTTCTTCTTTGTGTGTTCCCTCCGTGACCCATATTTGCAAGGGATTGCTTACAATCCAGGCCAGGTAATATCTGGTGTGTCTGGACGGGCTTAGAAGGCCTTAGTCCACGAGATTTTGATTTATCTCGTGGTAGATCGTTTGTTGAGGCTCCTGGGTTGCAGGGGCCTCCTTTTCCAAGGATCAGTTCTCGTGGAAGATCCTCTGTCCTTTAGGTCAAAACTAAGAAGGTTATGCTGGAGATGTCATTACTATTACTTCAAGCTAGGAAATGTTTCACGTCAGTGACCTATGTGAGAGTCTGGAGAGTTTTTGAAGCCTGCTGTTCCAAAACAGAGCCTGTCAGATTTATGAGAATCATTAGTTACCTCTAAATTTCTCATGATGGCTTACCATACATCAGACATTTGAAGGTCCTAAAATCACCCCCACCATTGTCTTGCTAGAAGAAGAGTCAAGATCTGGTTTAAATGAAACGGACAACCTTTGGGAAAAAGGATGGAACAGTACAAATAGATCTCGCACCTCTGTGAAACAAAAGAAGGGGATCCCTGATTGACAAGGCTTGAATCTCTGAAACCCTCCTGACAGAGGTGATAGTAACCAAGAACATTGTCTTTAAGGTGAGGTCTTTAAGAGTGGATCTTGAGAGGCTCAAAGTGTGCCTTCTGCAAAGACCTAAGAACCAGATTAAGGCTCATTCTAGACAACTAGGTCTAATTGGAGGTTTAAGATGATTCACACTCTTAATAAAAAAAAAAAAAAAAGCACAGTATTAGGGTGCGCCACTGAGGAAGAGTTTTGGAGATGGCTGAAACAAGCACTTGGACCTTTATGGAACTGAGGGAGAGACTCTTCTTGAAACCTTTCTGAATTCCTAAATATGAGCTACTGAGGAATGGAAAGGTGAAAAGACTCTTCCCTTTGCTGTTCCTAGGAACAAATCAGTTTCCAAGGCTTATAGCTCATTGAAACAGTTGACTTCTTTTGCATATGTTTTGGCAGGGACACAAAAAATGTGAAGGTGGTTGATGGCTCATTGTATGAGAATTGTGGCTATTTTGTGGGCAGAATTGCGAGCTGTCTCCCTAGTTGAAATTTATAGAACAGCGACTTGGTCGTCATCACATACTTTTGCAAAACATTATTGATTAGATGTTGTGGCCAGAGAGGAGTCTTCCTTTGGGGCCTTGACTTTCAGTAGGGGTCTCTGTCCCCCCCTCCCATGAAGAGGACTGCTTTGTTACATCCACAAGTCCTGGACTGTTCTGTTGAGGACGCCAGGAAAGGAGAGATTGTCTTACCTGCTAAATTTCTTTATTTTAGTCCTAACAGACCAGTCCAGATACCTGTTTTCACATGTTTCAATTTTTGAGTTATTCAGCAAGGTTAAGATACTCTTCAGTTTCTATTTGCAGTTAAATTCACGTTTTTTATTTTTTATTGTATGTTCTTTTATGTAAACCACCTAGGGATATGTGAGGTATAAATTTCTTAAATAAAATAAATGTTGGATATTACCGGGGTGGGGGGGACCTGAAGAAGTAGGAAGGAAGGAGATTTTATGACATTCCTATGCCTTTGTGTTCCATTGCATTTATTGTTGAAATACTGGCTGATCTGAGCTGCACGGTTCTGTTCTTTATCTCCACCTGCTGGTTGATGGGCATAACTTGCAAGTTTGGACTGGTCTGTTCGGACCAATTTCTCCATATTAATCATTTTAAACTAAATCTAGAATTTTTGAAACATTAATTGGTCATAATGGGTAACTTAGATGTGTAGTAAATTATTTCATTAATTCAAACTTTAGAATTCAGCATGTGATGGTATTAACAAGTCTGTTCAGGAACACTATGGGAATCATTGTTCAGATAGTACTTATGCTATTGATACAGTTGTGACCATTCAAAAAAGTGCCATGGAGTCGGGCCACTTTCAGTTGCAAGAATTGGATTTCAAGGTAATCATTTGTAGTAGGGCTACATCTTAGATAAAATATTTTAATCTTTCGATTAAAGGCAGCAGCCTATTGGTGGTGGTGGTGGTGGGGGGGGGGGGTATGCATTTCCTGTCTTCCCCCCCCCCCCCCCCCCCCCACAACACACACAAGTACCTTTGCTGGTGGGGATGCCGAAGCCCCGCCAGTCAAAGAAGCTAAAGCTGCTCCCTTCCTCCTTGTGCTGCCTCGGGAGCGAGGAAGTTAGCGGGGTGCCTCCAGCCTCTAATGCATGAACTGTGCATGCTTAGGAGGTGCAAGCATTGGTGGCTGGAGGCACCCCACTGCCTTCCTCGCTCCTGAGGGAGTACGAGGAGGAAGGGGGTGACTCAGGCAGTGGATTTCTTCAGCTTGTGGACTTCAGCTACCCCACCACCCATTGAACAGGTACTGCAGCTTTGGAGGGGGTCTGGGTCTATTCTCTCCCTCTGTGCCCCCTATTCCCATGCCTACACACACACACTCACTCTCTCTCTCTCTCTCTCTCTCTCTCTCTCTCTCTCTCTCTCCCTCTCCCCAGTAAATCTTCAGCCTGAATCGTGGGTCTCTCCTGACCCCTTCTGAAAACAGGAAGCTAAATCAGAAAGGGATGGGTGGGTCAGCGGGAAAGGCCGAGGTGCGGAGGTAAACCAGGAGGGAAGGGTAGGGAGAGATGCTGGACTGACTGGGTGGGAAGGGGAGAGAGGGCAGTTAATTATTAATCACAATTATTAATAACAATCACAGTAATTTGTAGTTTACTGAAATTAACATTTCTTTCTACATGGCTGTGAAATTGACTTTGATATGTTCTCTTTTTTTAAATTTTCATGAAGTCTTTATCAATAAGTAATACACAAAGTCTGACACATAGTACATCATGCATATCGTATTACATGTCAATTGTGCAGAACACAAGTCTCTAGAAATATAGCGAGTAAGTAATACAGAGAATAATGAGATTCTTATGATATACCGAAAGAACACTTCTTACTGCGTTAAGGTGCCTATTGAACTATTCAGAATAACCAGTCCAAAACTTCAACTTTTCTAAAAAAAATTTTTATATTAGTTCCCGCTTCCATTTCACTCTTACCACTCAGAACCCCAACTTTGATATGTTCTATAGTAAAACCCAATACTTTACATAAAAACTTGTTGGTCCTTATGTTAAGGTGTGGATGATAATGTGGCTCTGATTGGACAGCAGGTGCTATGCTAACAGGCTGTCAAACACTCACAGGCTATGCTAACAATTTTGCCTTCCTTAATTGCTACTCTTTGCTCCTTAACCAAATGTTGGCATGGACTTTCTTGTCGAGCCATTCTAGATTGACAGCAACAGCTGAATCGCATCATGGCAAAACTAAGGGATCTTTTACTTAAGTGTCAGCAGAGGGCATTCTGTAAAACAATTTTTTATGACTACTTTGCCTTTCTTTTTTCTTTATTATGATGTAACTTCTTTTCTTATCATCCTGATTTTAAAATTGATTGTAAACCACTCAGATGGCACTGTCAATGGGCGGTGTATCAAGTCAGAAATCCCTGTGATTTCTGCAGTTACTGTTCTGGAAAGTCCTTTACTGTGTAGTAAGACTGTGTGCAGTTAGTATGGATGCACTCACTGCCTCCTCTTGACAAGTGGCAGAGCTTAGTAAGAACTGTGTGTTATTGCAGTAAGCTGTCCATGCCCATTGTCTATTCGTAACCTTTCCGCTTCTGCCTCCTAACATAAAATGCAATTAATACGCAAATTAGCACATGCTGTCATGCTACTGTGGTAAGTTATGATGCTTGTTCGGGAACAGTGCACACTAAATTGTTCATTAACTGCTTCAGACTTTTTAGTGAAGGGACACCCAAGTTACCAAAGTAAGGTTTCTATGCACATTCTAGCATGGTTTGATGTTTGGCTGAATCACTATAGGACTTACAGTCCCACCCACCCACCCCTGGGTTTACAAGTCATATATAGACCACCCCTGGATTTCAAGTCATATAGAGACAGCCAAATACTCATTAATAGTCCTCAGCTACATCATAGTACACCTGTGCATACCATCTCCAACCAATCAAAATGACTTTTATTCAGTGTAATAATTGTAATGCTCCAAGGCACACACACCATCTGGCAGCTTAGGTCTTGCCCCATCAGTCTTCAGCTTGCTAGTATAAAAGAGGAGCTCAGTATACTTAAGCAGGAATTGGATGCAATTAAAGCAGCTTCCACCACTACACAGAATCCTACCAATTTACCAACCCTGCCTCAATGAATAAAACAACCCAGGAATAGATGGGTCACAGTAGGCTCAGGCAGATTGACATGTGACACAGAAGCATCTACCCTCACAATTGCTGCCCCTATATAATTATTTTAATACACTAGAGCATTGTGATGCACAAGAAAAAAAACCTGAGATGGAACCAAAACCAATGAAGGTAGCTCAAGAGAAGAGAGACTCACAAAGCACAAATAAAACCCAAACCAGAAAATTGTTGCTGCTAGGGGATTCCATTATCAGAGGCATTAACTTTGGAACACAGTTCAAGGGGCCCAACAAAGTAAGATGCCTTCCAGAATCCTCAGCTAGCAGGAGTACCAGGCAAATACTGACTAATCAGAGAAGAGAATAAGGGTTCTGATCTAGCCAATAATATCCTGCTTGTAGCCCAGAGAGCTTTCCAGGAGTTGGGGGAGCAGTTAAATACTTTTGTACAGACTGTAGCTTTTTCTGAAGTTCTGCCAACTTTATTTTTATTTTATTTTTGTTACATTTGTACCCCGCGCTTTCCCACTCATGGCAGGCTCTATGCGGCAGGCAATGGAGGGTTAAGTGACTTGCCCAGAGTTCACAAGGAGCTGCCTGTGCCGGGAATCAAACTCAGTTCCTCAGTTCCCCAGGACCAAAGTCCACCACCCTAACCACTAAGCCACTAGGGAGAGGAAAGAGTACAAAAAAAAGAACTTCAATAAGTGACTCAAAGCCTAGTGTTAGAAGATTTTAATTACATTGAAGGATGGGGCAATACATGGAAAAACAAAAGCTATTTTGTATTGATGGACTGCATCTCACTGTGGCAGGAAAAAGAATCCTTGATGAAAGATTCAGACATTGTGTCAAGGTATTTAAACTAGATGCTAGGGTGCAGTTGGAAGCAGGTCAATTCAGGTAGTCACCCCCAGCAAAAGACAAGCTGTGACAATAGTAAAGAAAGCAATTAAAACTACAGTTTTAGCAATTCACTTCTTAGCAATACCGTAGTTGGTGAGACTAAGCAAAAAACTATACAGAAGATGAGATTGCTTCTGGAAAGCAATGACCACAAAGTTCATGATCTGCAAGCCATGATGGTAGGAGCAGATCTAGATGTTGTCGCTACCACAGAGACATGGTTCAATGACTCCATGAATGGGATGCAAACATACTGGGCTATAGTCTATTTAGGAAGGATATAGAGATGGTCAAAAAGGTGGAATAGTAGATCTAGATGTGAGAAATAATATGAAAGCGACTGAAATGCAGGGGATCTGGGGAAAAGAAGAAGCAATATGGATTGCCTTGAAAAGAGAACACTGAACCTCTGTCCACATGGGTGTTGTCTACAGATCTCTGACACAATCAGAGCAGTTTGATAAACATATGGTTGCAGATGTCCAAAAGTTGGGAAAGAAAGGGGAAGTGTTATTACTGGGAGACTTTTAACTTGCTGGATGTAGACTGGAAACTTCCATCTGCGGAATCAGAAAGACGTAAGGAGATAGTGGATACCTTTCAAAGTGCTCTGCTTAGACAAATGGTGATGAATTCCACAAGGGAAGGAGCGATGCTGAAATCTGGTGCTTACAAATGGGGAAAGTGTGTCTAATGTCAGAGTAGGCACCCATCTGGCCAGTAGTGATGATCAAATGGTTTGATATATAACACCTGGAGCGGAAGGCAGCCAGTCAAAAGTCCTAGATTTTAAACATGTTGACTTTAATAAAATGGGGGCGTAACTGAAGAAAGAGCTGATGGGAAAACATACGAGAAGTGGAAAGATAATGGTCCAGGCTGAAAGGAGCGATTAAAATGGCTACTGACCTTATTGTGAGAGTAAATAAAAGCAAGAAAAAAGGAAACCAATATGGTTCTTCAAACAAGTGGCTGAGATAATAAAGGCAAAAGAGGTGGTGTTCATGAAATACAGAAAAACTCGAGAAGAGGAACACAGAAAAGAATACTGGAAGAAACTGAAAGAAGCCAAGGAGGAGATATGTCTGGCAAAAGCAGAGGCAGAAGAGCAAATGACTAGAAATGTAAGGAAGGGAGAAATAATTTTTTTCAGGTATATTAGTGAAAGGAGTAAGGCTAAAAATTGAAATGTGAGATTGAAGGATGCTGTGGACGGCAATGTGTGGAGAGTGATGAAGAAAAGCGAACGTGCTAAACAAATACTTCTGTCTGTGTTCACGGAAGAAAATCCTTGAAGCAGACCTTGATCGGCTGGTAAAGATACATGTGAGAATGGAGTGGATATTGCACCATTCACAGAAGAATGTGTTCATGAACAACTTGAAAATTTGAAGGTGGACAAAGCCATGGGATCCATCCCAGCATATTGAGGGAACTTGGAGAGGTTCCGGTAGGTCCTCTTAAAGATTTGTTTAATAAATCCTTGGAGAGGGGAGAGGTTCCACAGAATTGGAGAAGATTGGATGTGATCCCTCTTCACAAAAGTGACGATAGAGAAGAAGTGGGAAATTTCAGGCCGGTAAGCCTCACTTTGGTAATTGGAAAAGTAATGGAAGCATTGCTGAAGGAAAGGATAGTATATTTCCTGGAATCCAACGAATTACAAGATCTGAGGCAACATGGTTTTACCAAAGGTAAATCATGCCAAATGAATTTGATTTGAATCCTTTGGGTGACCAGAGAATTGGATCGGGGACATGCGCTAGATGTAATCTATTTGGATTTCAGCAAAGCCTTTCACACAGTTCTTCATAGAAGGCTCTTAAATAAACGAAACTGGAGTTAGGACCTAGAGTAGTGAATTGGATTAGAAACTGGTTGACGGACAGATGCCATAGGGTGGGGGGGGGGGGGGGTCAATGGAATTCACTCGGAGGAAAGGAAAGGTGAGTATTGGAGTGCCTTGGGGATCGGTGCTGGGGCTGATTCTGCTCAATATTTGTGAGTGACATTGCAGAAGGATTAAAAGGTAAGGTTTGCCTTTTGCCGATGATGCCAAGATTTGTAATAGAGTGAACACCCTGGAGGGAGTGGAAAACATGAAAAGGGATCTGCAAAAGTTAGAAGAACGGTCTAACATTTGGCAAGTAAAATTTAGTGCAAAGAAGTGCAGAGTGGTGCGTTTGGGGAGTAGAAACCCAAGGGAGCCTTATGCCCTAGGAGGTGAGATGCTGATATGCACAGACAGGGAAAGGGACCTTGGGGTGATGGTGTCCGAGGACCTTAAAGTGAAAAAAACAATGTAACACAGCAATGGCCATAGCCAGAAGGATGCTCGACTGCATCGAGAGAGGAGTAACCAGCAGAAGAAAGGAGGTGTTGATGCTCCTGTACAAGTCGCTGGTGAGGCCCCACCTGAAGTATTGTGTTCCGTTTTGGAGGTTGTATCTTGCTAAGGATGTAAAAAGACTAGAAGTGGTCCAGAGGAAGGTGACAAAAATTATATGGGGTTTGCGCCAAAAGATGTGGAGAAGAGACTTGAAGACTTGAATATGTATAGCCCAGAGGAAAGAAGGGACAGGGGAGATAGGATATAGAATATAGACATTTAAATACTTGAAAGGTAATATAGGAACAAATCTCTTCCAGATAAGGTGAAATGGTAAAACTAGAGGACATGAGCTGAGGTTGAGGGGTGGTAGGCTTAGGAAATGTATTTTTCACAGAGAGGGTGGTCAATTCCTGGAATGCCCTCTTGAAGGAGGTGGTAGAGACCAGAGGAACTCTATTTAGAAAAATAGATGGTATAAAACAAAAATTGAAAAAAAAAAAAACCAAAACCTTAAATGACTGCAGGTGGGTGGATGTGTCTGTGACCCCCAAATGACAAGATGG
Organism: Microcaecilia unicolor; assembly: GCF_901765095.1. Classification (NCBI taxonomy): domain Eukaryota; kingdom Metazoa; phylum Chordata; class Amphibia; order Gymnophiona; family Siphonopidae; genus Microcaecilia; species Microcaecilia unicolor. The sequence continues at coordinate 32,042,947 of NC_044041.1, read as the reverse complement.
ATTTGGATAGGCTGGCGTGGGCTTTAACGGCAACTCCAGTAGGTGGAACATAAGGACAAAGCTGGGTGGACTTCTACAGTCTATGTCCCAGAAACACCAAAGAAAGACTCAAGTATATAATATCATTTTCATTGTTGATTTAATCATGAATTGATAATGAGTGTGACTGTTGGGCAGACTGGATGGTCCATTCAGGTCTTTATGTGCCGTTACTATGTTTGTGTATGTTAAAAAAAAAAAAAAAAAAAGTGAATTCATAGAATGGTAGTTTATAATAATATCTATGTATTTACTGGTTTATTAATAATTTGCTGGCCATAATGGGTCAACCTACTGCTATTTTATGTTGCCATATTTATGCAGTTTGACTAGGTTTTGCCTAGTAATGTTTCTCTCCCTTTCTCCTTTTTAGAAAAACAGAAACTGGAAAGAAATATAAATTTTGATTCTTCTGTCCACGGAGAGGACAATTCAAATTTAGATTACTTATTGGCACTTAGTCTACAGAATGAGCATAATCCCAGTAAGGCTGCTGATGCTGAAGGCAAAGCTGACTTTTGGAGGGCCTTCTATTCCAAGGATCTGACGCCATCTCAGCACCTTCTTAGCCCAGCCAAAACGGACATTCTCTCGCATGATTCTTCAGCACCTATTATTTCAGATGAGCCAAAACGTAAGCAACTTGCTGTTGGTTTTGAAGCGTCACGTGAAATGGTGAGAGAGGGGGAGGGTGTGTGTGTGTGTGAGGAATTTAATTTACTGGCAGGCAGCATTTTATAATACAATGCCTAAAAAATAGAAACCTGTTTGACTCCTCAATATTTATACATATAACCACCCACCTAGACCACTAAAATAGTGTAGAGCCTATTAGAGCTAGGACTAAATATTAACTTAAAGTTTTCACTTTAATTTAATTCAAGTTAATATTTAGTCCTAGCTCTATTAGGCTCTACACTATTTTAGTGGTCTAGGTGGGTGGTTATATGTATAAATATTGAGGAGGAGTCAAACAGGTTTCTATTTTTTAGGCATTGTATATGTTGGAGAAACCTCATATAGTATATAAATCCCCAGTTTCTTTTGATTTACAGCATTTTATAATACCCAGGTATTCAGCACAAGGCCATACCTAGATATTGGTGCTGATGTGTACTGCCGCCATTCAGCACCAGTACCCAGATAACTATCCAGGCAAATTAGAAGATATCTTAGCTCAATCCCTCAAAGAAAAGAATCAATCCCAATAAAAATATCTAAGCAGTTCTGCTACTTGATAGAGATAGAGGGAACTAAAGTGGTCTAAAGCAATGACCACTAAAAATATATTGAAGGAAAATGGGGAGAATTCAGTATAGTCTATATCCAACAGCCAAGCCCATTTTCAGTGAGAAATACTGACCAGTGTGGCTCAGTTGAACGCTCTATACATCATTAGACTCCCTAAAATATCATGTATATCCTTCAATCAATTAGATTTTTTTTTTATTATGTTCCCAATGAAAACGTCGAGTGCAAAAATAAAGAAGCCAATAGGCTTATTCCAAATCTGTCTGCCAATTATCTCAGTTCAAAGTACAACAATTTAGATATCTATGAGATGGTATAAACATATAGCACCAGTATGCTCAAAAACAGCTGGACGATTACCCAGTAGAAAGATCTCAAACTGCATCTTTTCAAGCCATAATATTAGTAAGATCCCTCGTCTCCCCTGTTGGAACTATCACACACCTTATGACTTGGCTGGGAGCAAAGATGAAAAGGGAGACCTTTCTGTTTGCAAGGTTTTGTACATATGTTTTGATTTCTAGAAAGCTGTTTTTTTTTTTTAGGGCTTTGTTGAATCTAGTTTTGAAACCAACCTGTTGAATCCCCTTTCAGCATCACATTTTCTGCAAGTTTAATTTTTTTACAGTAATTAAAAAGGGCATAGGAAATCATGCTGATGCACGCAAACACATTTTCAGAATCAACAATTTCTAAAATGGGCTTCTTTATTTATTTTATTTTTTATTTGTTACATTTATATCCCACATTTTCCCACCTATTTGTAGACTCAATGTGGCTTACATAGTACCGGAGAGACATTACAGACTCCGGTGTAAACAAATACAAAGTGATGACGTGGTAAGATAAAGTTCATGTGGCACAGCCACACTAGGGAATCGTACAGCGGAAGAGTTGTTATGTCCATTACGTTCTTTACTTTTGTTGTGTTGCAAAGATCAGGCATTTATGTTGGATCGGTAGGGTATGCCTTTTTGGTAATGCGTTCCACAGTTGTGTGCTTAAGTAGGAAAAACTGGACGCGTAAGTTGATTTGTATTTGAGTCCTTTGCAGCTTTGGTAGTGTAGATTTAGGTACGTTCTTGTTGATTCAGATATGTTTCTAGTTGGTAGGTCGATCAAGTCTGTCATGTATCCCGGAGCTTCACCGTAGCTAATTTTGTGAACCAGGGTGCAGATTTTGAAAGCAATGCGTTCTTTGATTGGGAGCCAGTGTAGTTTTTCGCGAAGGGGTTTTGCACTTTCAAATTGCGTTTTTCTGAAGATAAGCCTAGCTGCCATGTTTTGAGCGGTCTGAAGTTTCTTTAAGGTTTGTTCATTGCATCCCGCATAAATTCCATTGTAGTGGCCTACATGTCTTAGTACCATTACCATTGATTGTATCAGGTTGTGAAATGTTCCCCTCGGGAAGAATTGTTTCACGCGTTTGAGTTTCCACATTGAGTGGAACATTTTCTTTGTTGTGGATGTCACTTGGCTCTCTAGTGTTAAGTTGCGGTCCATTGTAATGCTGAGGATTTTCAGGCTGTCTGAGATAGGGAGGGTGTTGATTATAGTGGGGCTGTCCGCGCTGTGTAGGGATGAGAGGATGAGACAGTGTGTTTTTTCTTTGTTTAGTTTTAGTTGAAATGCATTTGCCCTAGAGTCCATGTTGTTCAAGCTATCTTGATTTCGTTGGTGATTTCTGTCAGTTTAGATTTGTAAGGAATGAATATTGTGACATCGTCTGCATAGATGAAGGGGATAAGGACTGGCTAGTGGGGTCATCATTAGGTTGAAGAGGATCGGTGATCCTTGTGGTACTCCGCAGTCTTCTTTCCATGGTGATGATATGTTTGAGTTTGATTTTACTTGATATGTTCTTGTGGTTAGGAAACCCTTGATCCAGCTAAGTATGTTTCCACCAATCCGGAATTTATCTAGTAATCTTATTAATATGTTATGGTTTACCATGTCGAATGCAGTAGACATGTCGAATTGGAGGAGGAGGGAGGATGTTTTTCCTTCTTTCCTTATTTAAGACAGTGAAATGATCCTAACCCGCAATGTGTATGACATAAAGGTTAGAGCACTTTCCTGTGTAATTTTTTTTTCTAAATTTTGTTTATTGAAGAAATAAGCAAATAACAATAGGAGCATATCAATAACATCCAAGCACCCCCACCCCCGACCCCTGTGTAATTTCTCTGAAGAGAGGCTCGCAAGATTGTACACTCTGATGCAAACCTAGACAGTGCCAGACAGCTTGTGCTGAATTACATTTGTTTATGCAAACCTGAAAAAGCTACTGTTGCTTTCTGCAGATTAAAATCTTTCTTTTTTTTCTTCCTTTTATATATCATAACAAGGTCATCTGCTTTCTTTTCTGCAGCTGATGACATTATGCTGCCTTGTGAGTTCTGTGAAGAGCTCTTCCCAGAAGAGGATCTTATTTTACATCAGGTAGAGTGTGCGTGTGTGTGTGTAGGTTTGTTTTTTTTTTGTTAATTTTAAAGTTTGTGCATTAAAACACATGTAGATAGCAACTAAGAGGCTGTTATGGTCCACAAGCCCAGATATTGTACAAAGGTATGTAGATTACATCAATTGTAACCTTAAAATAGTTCTTTCATTATCAAAAGTGGCCATGTGCATCAGGAGTCAGCTGTAATAGAGTATACTTTGTTAATAACATGCAGCCTGGCTTTGTAAACTGGGGGGGGGGGGGGGGGGGTGAGGGTTGTAAGTGCTGACACAGCCCAAAGTGACAATAAATCTGTTTAGTTTGTTGACTCTGCCTGTCTGGACTGATGAGGAATCCTGGTGGTTTGTGTGTTGGGTCTGTAAGTGCTTTCTGGGAACTGTTGGACCACTGGAACTGTGGCTCCCATAACCTAGAAATTGCTGGGGGTAATTGGAGAGCAGGAGACCGCCCTGAGGCAGTTGTGACTCAGTTGGAGGGAGAAGAGTGCTAGTGTAGAGCACAAGCAGCAGGTGCATGAGATAGACCCTCTAAGTGGCTGTGGGGTAACAGGAACAAAACCATCCAGGACTAAAACTAAGATGTTTTGAGCTAGATCTGTTTTTATAACGAATAAAGCACAAAAAGGTGCCCTAAATGACCTGATGACCAATGGAGGGAATCAGGGATGACCTCTCCTTACTCCCCCAGTAGTCACTGACCCCTTCTCACCCCCCAAAAATGTGATTAGAAACATTACTTGCCAGCCTCAAATGTTATACTCGGGTCCATTAGAGCAGCATGCAGGTCCGTGGAATAGTCTAGTGGTGGGTGCAGTATGCTGCAGATAGGTGGACCCAGGCCCATACCTCCTCCTACCTTTTACAATTGTGGTGGAACCTGTGAGCCTTCCAAAACTCACCAGAAACCCACTCTATCCACATATAGGTGCCCCCTTCACTCATAAGGGCTATTGTAGTGGTATACATTTGGAGATAGTGAGTTGTGGGGGAGGGGTCTGCAGACAAGATAAGGGAGCAACAGTACATTATTAAGGGAGCTCTTATTTTGAAGTCCAGTGCATTGTCCTCTAGGGTGCCCCTTTGCTGTCCTGGGATGTCTGGCCAGTCTACTAAGAATACTGGGTCCTTCTACATCCCAATGGCTTGATTTGTACGTTTTTCACTTGGACGTGTTTTTCAAAAATGGACCAAAAAGATAAACACACAGAGCGCAAAAACATCTAGGAAATAGCCATTTTTGAAAAAAGTAATTAGACATTTTTCTGTTTTGAAAATGGCTATATTCCCCAATTGAATTTTGGATGTTTTGAGCAAAACGTCCAAAATTGGACTTAGGTGTCATATTGAAAATGCCCCTCCACGTATGTTAGGTCCCTGCTTTCTTTTTAAACAAATCTTGTCCTTTTGTTATTTTATTTAATTTAAACTTTTGGATACTTTATATAGAAGACATGCCTGTGCACACCTGTTAGCTGGTTCCCATACACAGTAAATGTTTTCATTTTGGTTTTTTTTAATATAGAAGGCATGTTAGTTTTTACTGTATTCATGAGTTTTATATAAATGTTTTACTTTTGTAATTCTACTTATCTTAAAAGTATATTGTATTACAGTTGACCCACCACAAAAATGGGCAAAATAAGGGCACGTTGGGCATTTTTTTTTATGACAAAAGAACTATTTTAATCGCACTTGGTATGATTTACAATTAAGGGAAAAAACAGCCGAAAGAACCAGCCAGTGGCTGAAAAGTTATTTGAAATTTATTAAAAGCAACCTTCAGTAAAAAAGTGCTTGTATGGTCTACCATGTGTTAATAAAAGCCCCGCATGTTTTAGCAATAAATTGCCTGCATCAGGGGCACGTTCAATCTTTTATCATAAGGACATATAACACACCTTAAAACAATACACTTACCCCCCTCCCCCCTTTACTAAGCCGCTTTGTGGCTGCTGCACGGCAGTACCAACACAGCCCATTCAAAGTGAACGGGCTCTGTTGGCATTAGCACATGGCTGCTGCTAGTGTGGCTTAGTAATCAGGGGTTAGCTTTTTAGCCATTTGTAGAGCAACTTATACTAGTCTCAAGGAGTCCAGTGTAAGCAACCTTTATACCTTGTGTCTTGTTTTAAAGTGTGTTGTGTGTCCTTATGATAAATGATCAAACATGCCCCTGATGCCGTGTTGGACATGGTGAAGATGATGCATGTTTTCTGATCTTGTCACAACAGACTGGCTGTAACCCTGACAGCGTCTTGCCGGCATTCAGAAGAAGGTCCTCCCCTGGTCAGCCTCAGGAACATGCTGAGCACTTTCCAACTTTGTTGGAACAGATGTCTAGTCCTGGATTCATGAGTAGAGAGTTGGCATCTTTATTAGAAGGGCCCCCTGCCCTAGAACCAGAAGGGAGCATCATCATTCCATGTGAGTTCTGCGGCATTCAGCTTGAGGAAGAAATCCTGTACCATCACCAGGTATGAGTTACACATGAATGAGCAGCATTTAGATAGCATCATCTCTTTTCTCCCTAGATACTGTGTGGCATTATGAATGCAAATTGCTTGTTTCATTCTCCCTCATGGAGCATTTGTCAGGGTACTGTGAGTGGCACTAGGCATATCAGTTTTTTGTTCAGATGCTTGGTGGTCTCTTTATTCACAGATATTTTTGTCTTAAGTCTGGGTACCATTATTTTGATGACAATTATTTCATAAACCGTGTTGCTGCTTCTTGCAAGTTCTATTTTTATAATTCTTAAAAAAAGGCATATAATTAAGCTTTTAAATGAAATAGAAAACCATTGTAAAAGGAAATTAGAAGTAAAATAAAACTGAATTAAGAGGCATTGATTTGGAAAACAAATGCCTTAACCTGTGAGGCCATGTAACCTATTTGCAAAAAATTAGCTGTTTAAATTTATTGCACCTATAATGCATTTACTAACTTTTTTTTTTGGCTGCAGAAGAAAATAGGTAAAAGTGAAGAGTGGCAGGAGTGGCTTTAGACGCTGCACCTAGCTCATCTCTTCACTTACCCCTGTTTTTTCTGCATCACAAGGCATCCATGGGCCAATCCTCTTCTCCCATTAATGATGTGTGTAGGTCTCTCTCTTTCTGCTAGTGTTGAAAGAGAGAAAGTGACTTAGCAGTTAGAGCAATAAGAATGTAAATTTGTCCTACTGGGTCAGACCAAAGGGCCATCCAGCCCTGTATTCTTTTTTCAACAGTGGCCAATCCAGGTCACAAATACCTAGTGGAGTTACAAAAGGTAGAAACTTCCATGTTAATTAATCCCAGTGGAGAACCAGAAAAGCCAGAACTGAAAATCCTGGTTTTGCCATAACTTCTTGTGACCTTTTGCTAAGTCACTATCTCCCATTGCCTCAGGTACTCATTTAGATTGTAAACTCTTTGGGGCAGGGACAATAGTGTACATGATTATTTATCACCACTAGATAATGCTGTGTACATCCAGTAGTAAATATAAGCATTTCCTGTTGGGATCCCAGCTGCCTAGACTGAGAAGGAGGAGCATGAGCGATGCTTTGTGTGTTTTTAAGTGGCTTGTTGGTGTGCCGTGAGGCTCTTGATCCATTTGCTGAATACATTGTGGCTAGCTGCCTTTTTCTGTTTTTCATTGTTTTAGCTTTTCCTTAGCATCTCGCAGTGTAATCCAGTAATTCTTGTTGATTCACCCCTTAAGGAGTGCAGTTCTAGAACATTCAGTATTTCTCCAGCTCCAGTGGATGGTGATGATGTACCGTGCAGGTTATGGGCTGGTTAAGCCAGATAAGTTCATTTCCAGTTGGTACTGGTTTAGTAGAGCTACCTTTGCTCTTAGAGCATACCAGGAATAGCTGATGGAGTTGAAAGAATATTGGGAACACTTGGTGATACCCTTCCCTTTGGCTCCCTATTGTTTTCCCTCTGGGGTTTTAGTGGGGTTGAGGTACCTTCAGTGAATGAAAGGCTGTCTGAGAAGAGTTTTATTTGTTTGGTGCAGAAATGACAAGAAGTAAACTAGCCTGTCAGGCTCGGAAGTTTAGCCTTTACTGTGCTGCTCTGTGCACAGGCTCACTATCAACTCTGACCTCACAGCATTGCTTAACGGCAGCTGACTGGGTAGGGGCAGCTTATTTGACAGCATTGTGCTTCAGCAGTGGCGGGGCACACCTGCATGATTTGCAAACATCACAGAGACCAGCTGAAATTGAAACCTAGTTTGTATGAATGTGAACCAGTGAGACTTACTGGGGATTGTTAAAACTTGCAGTTGGGCAGCCCTCTGCCAAACCCACAAGAGATTATCTTCCAGCCCCAGGAACTGCAAGTACAGGCTGATAACTGGGAGAGCCATTTTAACAGACTTCTCAAGTCTGGCACATTTAGGTTCCCATGTCCCTTAGATGTAGCCAAATATACTCTGAGACAGGACCTTTGTGAGAATGTGTAAAAAAATAATCAAGATTAGGCAAGTACAAAATGCTGGTAAACTGTGCATAAGTAACAAGAGAAACTAGCACTGAGATGTTCCCTGTTTTGTATTTAGTTATAAAACTGATTTAAGGACAAACATGATAGAGATTGTTACTAAAACAGGGTAGAGGAGTCCAGACACTGGTTTACACTGTGGACATTATACTAGTCTGACACACAATCCAAAATAAAAAAGCTTATTGATGTTACTGAATGCTCTGAAAAATTACAATCGAGCAATACCTTTCTCAAATTATTTTCTAATATATAAACTTCATTTCATTGTAATATCAATTTCCTACTAACACATTAAGCTTGACTGGTACTTATGCTTAAACCTGGAAATTCTTTAGAATCACCCAGATAGTATCCAAGCCAGAATAGATATAATGAAAGACCATATTTACCTTCAAGCAAAATAGCCTCTGCACCCATGGACTCATGAAAATTGAAACTAAAAGCCACATTGCTTCTACAGTGGCTGACTTTGTGCCACGTTTGGTGTGACAGCTGATGCCAGATCTCCACAGAGGCCAGTTCCTAAGGAGCCTATCATTCCAAATTTAACAACTTAAATTTCTACTAAACTATTGTATCGAAGCATGTATTTAGAGCACTCTATTTACTATATAACTACTATGCAACATAGCTGCATTACTTGCAATCACATTTTACACAGATACAGAAAGAGTAGCTTCCCCCACCAGCCTACCTTACAATCCCTTGTGGTCTAGTCAGGGCAGGAGTGATCTCCAGTCACTCTTGCCCACTTCAGCTCTACTCTCAAAATGGAATGGCTGTTGTGAGTTCTTGCAACAGTCTCACGAGATTGCCACTAGAGATCATGATGGTCATTTTGAGAGCAGAGCCAGCATGGCCAGAAGTGCCTAGGGATCAGATCTGCCCTGGATTCCAGGGACTGTAAAATAGGTCCAAGGGGGGGGGGGGGGGGGGGGCTCCTGCAGGTGGGAAGGGAGGGAGATAAGCAGGACAAATAAATGGCTCGTATCCAAAGCTCCAGCCCATCTTCTGTGCCATGGCCAGAGGTAGGATCCACAGCCTGGATTGGGCCTAACTTATTTTATAGTTCACTGTTAATATTTTTATAACAATAAACCTCTTAGTTTATTGCCTCTGCTTGTCTGGACTAAGAATCCTGGTGGTCTGTGGGTACTTTTTAGGAACTGTGGGACCCCTGGGAGTGTGGTCCTAGTAACCTAGAAATCACTAGGGAATAATTTGGAATAATCACCCAGAGGCAGTTGGGACCCAGTCAGTGGGAGGAGGATTCTAGTGTAGAGTACAAGTGGTAGGTGCAGGCGGACCAGAGTTGTGCTGGGGACAGATCCTCCAGGTGGCTGCCAGGTTAGCCCCTGGCGGGTGACAGGTATTTCATGACAGACCCTTGTCCTTTTTTTTTTTTGGGGGGTGGCAGCGTGGTGGGATTGTCAGGCTGAGTGGTTCAGTTGTTTGGTTTTTTTTTTTTAAATCTCAAACTTGTGGGATATAAATGTCCCAAATAAATAAATGGCCCGTATCCAAAGCTCCAGCCCATCTTCTATGCCATGGATTTTCATCATCTTATAGGTGCCCATTAGCTGTAGTCAAAGTCTACTGCTACAGTGCATCTCTGAGGAATTCCAATATTGGATATCTGCAAAGCAGCAACTGAGTTCTGCTCACACCTTTACATAGCATTTCTGCTTATACAATGCAGCCAGATTTGATAGCAAGAATAGACAGGCAGTTCTATAAAGTCTATTTGACTGAATATCTTTCCTCCTTTCTGCTACTTTTGGGAAGCACCAAGTGTGGCTGCATTATCCTAACTGAACAGAAAAAGCAAGGTTGCTTACCTGTAAAGGGTTCTGTAAACAATAGGATAATGCAGCCACACATTCTCACCCACCATTCCCTAAATAAATGAAGAGAAACGAGGGGAACAGATTTTACGCAAGAGAATGTTAGTTGATATAGTTCTATTCAGTAATGATATTGATCTATGTAATCAAAGTCTGGTTTAATAAAGTTTCATAAGGTTTTTAAGTTTCTTATTTCTCATGCGTGGTACAAGACTGATGAACAGAAGGATAATGTAACTAAGGCGAGAGTCAGCTTTTTTTTGTTAGCAAGCTGGAGAGGGCAGCTCTGTACAGACAGCTTGTGGTAGACTAAAACCAAGTGTGTCTGTATTATCCTACTGTTCACGGAGAAACCCTGTTACAGATCAGCAACAATACATGTCCTATTTTCAGTGAATTGCTGGAAATTTTAATTGTATTAAAAATACATATATATTTTATTATTAATTTGAATGCAACCATCATTCATATAGGAAAGATACTTGCTTATGGCTGCCTAGGCAGGACTGTGTATGCATATAGGGTGATTAGTTTAGGCATGTAAATTATACTTATCGTTTTCTATAAGATTTGGCTTCATCAGTAAGGATGAATGTTATATAACAAGCTTGAATTCTGCTCTGAAACTGTTTTTGCAGACTGAGGGAAGCTGTTCATGTACTCTAAGGTGCAGCAAGAACCTGACCAATTAAAGCTGGCTTTTAAAAAACGTTCTTGTTAAAACATGTAAGACTGTGAGAGCCCTAAAGCTAATTAAGAGTTGGTGAAACATTTTGCTTGCTTTTTGTTTTTTTTTCCTTTAAGCATTTACAAGCAATCCTGAAGCATATTTAACTTTAATGTAGAGAACAATGGTAGGTAGGCAGACCACCAAGGCTCTTTACTTGTCCTTTACTGCACTACCACCTTGTATCTGGTTTCTTGCTTTGGCCTTATTTTCCCATTAAGAATGATGTTATTTACATAGGTTTGAATTCTGATATTGCTTAGCCTTCACCACATAAGCAGGAAGACCTTGTATCCTCTGTAACTATCCATCCTTCCAGGTTTTCTTATCTCGTGGCTGTACATGGAACCCTAGTCTTCTATATACCAACACACAGAGCTATGCCTCCCCCAGTGCTGTATTACTGGAAAGGTGTGAGCTAAATCCAAGTTAGTTTTCCCATTGCTTTTTGTGCATGCAGGTTCTATGTAGGTGTTGTTATATATTCTTTAGTGTATACACATTTAAGTTCTTAAAGGGGAGGGTAATCAAACTGCAGTAAAAGGTGTGCTTTTGCTGCACCTTGATTTACCACAGGAATCGGCAGTCTGAGATACCTCAGTACCACTGGTTGCTGCTGCGTGATAAATGAATAATTCTGCTTGAGAGCCACCTTGTATGCTGTGTTGTTCCAGTGGCCTGGGAGCACGAGGCCTCAAAGCTGCGGACTGATGCTTCAAGGCCAGAGCTTAAAGGGGCTATGGTACCAGTCCTGACTCCCTCCTTCCATCATCAAGGGCCCTGCACCTGGTGGTCCAAGGGCAGGAGCAATTCCCAGTTGATCCTGCCCAGCAGTAGTCTCATTCTACTACTGCCATCAGAGTATTTAATAGTAAGCCAGATTCATTGCTGCAAGGAAATCACTTTACTGTTGCCAGAACAATCAATGTACGGAAGAGGTAGGTTTCCACAAATGATACTCTTGGTTTTCTGAGTTAATCACACTTTTTCCCTCTTTGAAACTTTACATTCTAGGATCAGTGTGATTTACGCCCGTCCACTGCAGGCCCAGCAGAGAGAACTGTACCAAATCAACAGTGGCCTCCTGAAAATGATAATGTGGATAAAACTGAATCCCCAGAAATTCATCGTAGACAAATAAGACATCAAGGTACAGGATCAATTGGATGCTGCAAACAGTAATAGAAGCAGATTATTATTATTTTTTTAATATGCATTTTGTGTTAAAATTTGAGGCAGCACATAACTCACAGGTGGAAGTTCTTGTCTCGCAACTCAATTTTTAGATCTGAATTGCTTTTGAGAGCACAACTGAGGAAGCAAGGTTACTTAGAATAGATCATAACCATACTGCTGCAGGGGAGTTAAAAATCCACCTCCCTGGCATATAAGTATGGGAGGGGGGGGTATGTAAGGTATAATAATGAGGATATCCCCTTCCTGATGCCTGTATTAAAGGATAATGCACAGTGAGATTTGGCATAGGAATAAGCTACAGTACATTGCATAGTTCAAAACAGACAAAAAAAACGGACCGAGTGAGTTTTGGAACAGTGATCTTCAATTGTACAGCTTTGTTCTGTACTCCACCAGCCCTGTGGAACACCCTTCCTATACCACTGCGCTCAGAACCCTCTCAACTGAAGGTTAGAGTTGGCTTAAAGACTTTACCAATAAGCTTTTGGCCCAACTACTGCAGGGTCAGTTGACAGCAAACAAGGACTCTGGCCTGTTCCCATACACTGTGGTTGTCCTTTCTGTTTCTATCCTGGCTTATCAATTAACTGATGTTCCTTTCCTTCTTGTGCATAGCCTGTAAACCACCTTGTACATTACCCATTAGGTGGTTTATTAAGTGACCAATAAACAGATATGATCCTGACCTTCCCCTATTGCATGACAACTGCATTTTTCACCCATTTTGAATAGACTGTCCTTTTTCACTTAGAGGACCTATATTGTGGAATGCTTTTGACATTGCTTAGATTAGAATCAAATAATTTGCAGTTTCAGAGGAAATCAAAAACATTTTGAACAGGTCTATGGCCCTTCAGTATGAAATTTGATATAGTCTGTATTTTTGATATTACATGTTACATGTTTTATGTATGAAATTGTTGATGCTGCTGTTTACTGAGATTGTGCATGATAGAAATGAGAATAAATAAAAGATTAATGTAGGAAGTGTCCTTAGTGTCACACTCAGATATTTCACATTTCCTGAAGGGGGTGAAACATTTTTTTAGCTTCCAGTGAGGATGAGTATACTTTCCTTAGGATCTCAGTCTGGTGCTCTTTGATGCTTCTCATAGATTCAAACAAGGATATAATGCTTATGGCTGCTTACCTTGGAGCAATCTGTCCAACTGGGCTGATTTTCCAAACTACAGGCCCTTTTATGTGGGGGACTGGTTTTGGATCTTTCAGATGCAGGTGTTTCTTTCTGCATGGTACTGTCATCTTTATCTAAGATAGTGCCCTGTCTGTAAGTATTGTATTTATTATTTATTTATTCCAGACTTTCTGTACTGCTTGAACTGGCAGGTGGGGCTAAGCAGGTTACAAACTAAAAGAACTACAGTAAAAATAGGAAAGAGCACAAATCATGTACACACAGTTAAAACAAACAAAGTATCGGAGGGGGGGGGGGGTCACATGATGCTGAGGGAGATCTGCTATATATCTGCTAAATAAGCTTCAAAATTGTGAATTGTTGCTACAAAACGTGCCAAAAGTGAAGATTGAAGTGCCAGAAAAGAAGTGGTTGAGTACGAGCCGGTGAACAAGTAGCAAAATATCTAGGAACTTTACTCTTTCTTCAGCACTTGGCTCCTGAAACACTTGGGCCTTTGTTGTAATGCCTCATCCTTTCAATGCAAAAGCGCCCACCAGATAGGAGCACGAGGTGATAGAGAATTGAAGCCTTGTACATCTATTGCTAGATTTGTCAACTGGGCTGAGAAGGAAGCTATACTCCCTACTTAACCGGAAAACATTGGAGTTTCTCTGATGCTGGAAACTGCAGAATTCTACTTTCTGGGCTGGATCTTTGTGAGGTGCTTTTGGTTCCAATGTGGTATGCAGAGATATTGGCAGATAACTTTCCTGGATGGCCTGGCTGGGGATCTATCTGGAAAGTGGTATACAAGCAATGTACTATATTTGTATGATCAATGGTTAATTTGAAGCTGGTTATGTTGAATGTTGATGGGGTAGACTCTCCCATTAAGATAGAAAGTTCTGTCTTGATTGAGGAAGGAGAAAGCAGATACTGCTTTTTTCCAAGAAACCCATCTCTCAGCTCTGGAACATGAAAAACTTAAAGGTGGCTGGGTTGGGGAGTTGGGATATTGAGCATTTAATGGGAGACAGAGGGGTAGCAATATTAATCCATAACTACCTTTTAATATCTATAAAATTAATCCAAGACAAGGAGGGACACTATGTTATGATGGCAGGGGATCTTTGTGGTCAAAAGTTTCTGTTTTGTAATGTATATACACCAGACATTTACAGCCACAAATTGTTTTCCCAAACTGTTGGCCTCAGTCCTAGCTATTCCCGGGTACCAACTCCTTTTGGGGGGGGGGGGGGGGATAACAGCACTGCCAACCCACTTTTAGATTGCAGTCCACCATAGCAGAGGGTCTATGATGATAAAGAGGTGAATTTTTTGATGAATCAGTTGGGGGTTCAGGATGCCTGGCGGCTTCTATCCCCTCAAGAAAAAGATTTGACCTTTTATATTTCAACTTTTTTATTATGGAAAATCAAGGCAATACAATATAAACTTCAAGCATAATGTATACACAATTTGTCTCTCTTATTGCTCTATTTAAATACAACATTTACATTTGACAATTTTAAGATAATTGATCCCCTTTTTTTCCCTACTTTCCCTCCCACCCACTGACCCCTCCTCCCTCCCTCCTCCCCCTCATCCCTATCTCTAGTCCCCCCCCTCCCCCCCAATTATCCGATGTTATACTCCACACATTGTAGTTCTTGTCTATTATTCTATGATAAGGTATTGACAATGAGACTTCGTCCTTTCTGGGTCATTTTATCTAAGTAGCATCCCCATATTTTAAGAAATCGGATTTTCCTTTTGCAGTGCCCTTTAAGATTTGACCTTTTATTCTAATCCCCATCAAGTATATGCTTGGCTTGACTATTGGTTACCAGATCATAAGTACATAGTACATAAGTATTGCCATACTGGGAAAGACCAAAGGTCCATCAAGCCCGGCATCCTGTTTCCAACAGTGGCCAATCCAGGTCACAAATATCTGGCAAGATACCAAAAAAGTACAAAACATTTTGTACTGCTTATCCCAGAAATGGTGGATTTTCCCCAAGTACATTTAATAATGGTCTAGGGACTTTTCCTTTATGAAGCGGCCCAAACCTTTTTTAAACTCCGCTAAGCTAACCACCTTTACCACATTCTCTGTCAGTGAATTCCAGAGTTTAATTACACGTTGAGTGAAGAAACTTTTTCTCTGATTCGTTTTAAATTTACTACATTGAAGCTTCATCGCATGCCCCCTAGTCCTAGTATTTTTGGAAAGCGTAAACAGACGCTTCACATCTACCTGTTCAACTCCACTCATTATTTTGTAGACCTCTATCATATTTCCTCTCAGCCGCCTTTTCTCCAAGCTGAAGAGCCCTAGCCGCTTTAGCCTTTCCTCATAGGGAAGTTGTCCCATCCCCTTTTTATCATTTTCGTCGCCCTTCTCTGCACCTTTTCTAATTCCACTATATCTTTTTTTGAGATGTGGTGACCAGAATTGAACACAATATTCGAGGTGCGGTCGCATCATGGAACGATACAAAAGCATTATAACATCCTCATTTTTGTTTTCCATTCCTTTGCTAATAATACCTAACATTCTATTTGCTTTCTTAGCCCAGAAGGTTTCAATGTATTATCAACAACGACACCTAGATCCCTTTCTTGGTCTGTGACTCCTAACGTGGAACCTTGCATGACGTAGCTATAATTTGGGTTCCTCTTTCCCACATGCATCACTTTGCACTTGCTCACATTAAATGTCATCTGCCATTTAGACGCCCAGTCTTGTAAGGTCCGCTTGTAATTTTTCACAATCCTCCCGCGATTTAACAACTTTGAATAACTTTGTATCATCAGCAAATGTAATTATCTCACTAGTTACTCCCATCTCTAGGTAATTTATAAATATGTTAAAAAGCAGTGGTCCCAGCACAGACCCCTGGGGAACCCCACTAACTACCCTTCTCCATTGAGAATACTGACCATTTAACCCTACTCTCTGTTTTCTTTTAACCAGTTTTTAATCCACAATAGAACACTACCTCCAATCCCATGACTCTCTAATTTCCTCTGGAGTCTTTCATGAGGTACTTTGTCAAACGCCTTCTGAAAATCCAGATACACAATATCAACCGGCTCACCTTTATCCACATGTTTGTTCACTCCTTCAAAGAAATGTAGTAGATTGGTGAGGCAAGATTTCCCTTCACTAAATCCATGTTGACTGTCTCATTAATCCATGCTTTTGAATATGCTCTGTAATTTTGTTCTTTATAATAGTCTCTACCATTTTGCCCGGCACCGATGTCAGACTCACCGGTCTATAATTTCCCGGATCTGCTCTGGAACCTTTTTAAAAAATCGGCGTTATATTGGCCACCCTCCAGTCTTCTGGTACCACGCTCGATTTTAAGGAAAAATTACATATTACTAACAATAGCTTCGCAAGCTCATTTTTCAGTTCTATCAGTACTCTGGGATGAATACCATCCGGTCCAGGAGATTTGCTACTTTACTCCTTCAGTTTGTACAACTGCCCCATTACATCCTCCAGGTTTACAGAGAATTCATTAAGTTTCTCCGAGTCGTCAGCTTCGAATACCAGTTCTGACACTGGTATCCCATCCAAATCTTCCTCGGTGAAGACCGAAGCAAAGAATTAATTTAATCTCTCCGCTACGGCTTTGACTTCCCTGGTTGTCCCTTTTACTCCTCGATCATCTAGTTGTCTAGTGCCGGCTTCCTGCTTTTAATATACCTAAAAAATTTTTTACTATGTGTTTTTGCCTCCAACGCAATCTTTTTTTTTTTTTTTTGAAGTCCCTCTTAGCCTTCCTTATCAGCGCTTTGCATTTGACTTGACATTCCTTATTATTTTCAGTCTGTGCCTTCTTCCATTTTCTGAAGGATTTTCTTTTAGCTCTAATAGCTTCCTTCACCTCACTTTTTATTTTATTATTTTATTACATTTGGACCCCGCGCTTTCCCACTCATGGCAGGCTCAATGTGGCTTACATATTGTATACAGGTACTTATTTGTACCTGGGGCAATGGAAGGTTAAGTGACTTGCCCAGAGTCACAAGGAGCTGCCTGTGCCTGAAGTGGGAATCAAACTCAGTTCCTCAGTTCCCCAGGACCAAAGTCCACCACCCTAACCACTAGGCCACTCCTCCACTGTTGCTACTATTTGAGATTCTACATGGAATGTTGCTATTCTAACATTCCATGTAGAAGTCGGCCCTTGCAGATCACCAATGTGGCCGCGCAGGCTTCTGTGAGTCTGACGTCCTGCACGTACGTGCAGGACGTCAGACTCATAGAAACAGAAGCCTGCGCAGCCTTCTACATGGAATGTTGCTAGTGGAATAGCAACATTCCATGTAGAATCTCCAATAGTAGCAACATTCCATGTAGAATCTCCAATAGTATCTATTTTATTTTTGTTACATTTGTACCCCGCGCTTTCCCACTCATGGCAGGCTCAATGCGGCTTACATGGGGCAATGGAGGGTTAAGTGACTTGCCCAGAGTCACAAGGAGCTGCCTGTGCCTGCAGTGGGAATCGAACTCAGTTCCCCAGGACCAAAGTCCACCACCCTAACCACTAGACCACTCCTCCTGCCGGCTGCTGTTTGGTCTTCAAGCCTCCTTTCTTTTAATATGCAGAATATATTTGGCCTAGGCTTCCAGGATGGTGTTTTTGAACAGCATCCACGCCTGATGTAAAATTTTGACCCTCGCAGCCGCTTCTCTAACTTTTTTTTTTCTCTCACCGTTCTTCTCATTTTATCATAGTTTCCTTTTTTTAAAGTTAAATTCTAACATATTTGATTTCCTATGTATACTTACTTCAAAGCTAATATCAAATCCAATCATATTATGATCACTGTTATCAAGCGGCCCCAGCACCATTACCTCCCGCACCAGATCATGCGCTCCACTTTGTTCTCTGGAGTAATGGCTACACTGATCTTGGTTCTATTGTTATCGGATCACTCCCCAGTGGCCCTTACACTTTCAGTAGTATCAGACCTGAGAGAGAGGAGATGGAAGTTCCCTATTTCTATGTATAAAAACATGGAATTTCGGGTTTACCTCAGATCCCAATGGCTCCAATACCAACAGATTAATTCTGCATCCAAAGTGTGTGCTACTACTTATTGGGAAGCTTCAAAGGCAGTTATGAGAGGGTACACTATAGCGTACACAAAGGGGGTATGGAGGGAGACAGAAGACGAACAGCTGAGGCTCTCTGGAGAGCTTTGATCAATAAGACACACACACTTGACTAATCTGGATAATACAGCTAGGCAGAAGCTCTTTGAGGTGCGAAAGAAAATAATGACTTAACACTAGGGCATCCAATGACCTGTATTACCAACACTATAAACTTTATAGACGGGGCAGGAAAGCAGGCAAAATTCTGGTGAATCTGATGTGCCCTTGTAGGAAGAAGCAGGTAATCCCTGCCATTAAAAATAGTGAGGATAGATGTTTCACCACTGAAACACAAATGGGTGAACAATTTGTACTGTTCTGTAAAACATTATATGAATGTCGAGCCTTTGATGTAGAGGTTCGGGATCATTTTTTTTTCAGGGACTGGAGTTACCTAAACTTAACACTGCCAGGTAACAGAACTGGAGAAACTATTTTGTTCTGATGAGATTAGAGCTGCTATCAAACAATTAAAACTGGCTAAAGCCCCTGGACCTGATGGATTTGGCCCTGAATATTATTTTAGGGGATATGGTAGCTAAGCCACTAAGCGAGATGTTTAAGGAAGTAGAGGAGTTGGGGAGCACCAAGAGGTACAATTTAGCTCATGTAATGCTATTACCCAAACCTGGGAAGGAACCCATGCAGGTAGGGTCTTACAGGCCTATCTCACTGCTAAACCAAGACACAAAATTACTTGCAGCAATCTCATCCACCCAGATCAGGTTGGTTTTTGTCCCGGGACGTTATGCCTCCATGAACCTAATGAAAGCTTTAGTTGTCATTCACAAGCACAAAGGGAAAGGGGGCGTGGCCGCCAGTGTAGGCCTCGACATGGAAAAAGCATTTGATACTATTTCTTGGGAATACTTGTTCTAGGTGTTAGGCCAATATTTATTTGTTACATTTGTATTCCACATTTTCCCACCTATTTGTAGGCTCAATGTGGCTTACATAGTACCAGAGAGGCCCTTGCAAGCTCTGGTGCGAACAAATACAAGGTGATGTTGTGGTAAGATAAGTACATGTGGCACAGCCACATTAGGGAATCATAGAACAGAAGAGTTGTGTTATGATCATTACGTGATTTCGTTTGGTCATGTTGCTGAGGTTAGGCATTTAGGTTGGATCGGTAGGGTATGCCTTCTTAAATAGGTTAGTTTTTAGTGATTTCCAGAAGTTTAGGTGGTCGTACGTTGTTTTGAAGGCTTTAGGTAATGCATTCCACAGTTGTGTGCTTATGTAGGAAAAACTAGATGCATAAGTTGATTTGTATTTAAGTCCTTTGCAGCTTGGGTAGTGCAGATTCAGATAGGTTCGTGTTGATTCGGATGTATTTCTAATTGGTAAGTCGACCTAGTCTGTCATATAACTCGGGGCTTCTCCGTTGATGATTTTGTGAACTATGGTGCAGATTTTGAAGGCAATGCGTTCTTTGATTGGGAGCCAGTGTAGTTTTTCATGGAGGAGTTTTGCGCTTTCAAATCGCGTTTTACCTGATAGGGAGGGGGGGGGGGGGGGAAGAGTGTGGATGGGATTGGGGAGGTCTAGCTTTAATACTACTACTGTTAATCATTTATATAACAGTAGAAGACATACACTGTGCTGTACGGACACATAGAAGAGGGAGTTCCTATTCCCTGAAGCTTGCAAACAAAATTTTAAAAGAATGATTTTAAATGGCTACACATCTCTTTTGAAGATACTTAGTATGAAAAAGGGCTGTAAAACCACAGCTGAATAGTTCAACATGAGTACACAGTGAAGGAAAGATTGTGTGTGGTTTTATGGTTTGGACAATCAGTTCCTATCATAGGTGAGGGCCCTTTACGTGTCACCACAGGCCCAATTACTAGTTAATGGCCACCTTACTGATAAATTTGGGCTGCAACGTGGTACCTGGCGGGTGCTCGCTCTCACCTCTTCTGTTCCTGTTAGCTATAGAGTCGCTGGCGATTAAAATTAGGCAGTGCGCCACTATAACGGGTATATTGGTAAGAGGGTACAAATGTAAGCTAGCCTTTTTCCAGATGACATCCTCTAGCTGGAACATGCCCCTTGTCACCTGGGTCTGGCTCTACAGATCATTCAGGAGTTTGGGTGTATTTCAAGGTTTTTGAGTAAACTGATAAGTCAGAGCTCTTACTGCTGGCGGGCTCCAAACCTGAGCCATGGCATGTGATTTTGCCCATACCCCCAGTAAAAAAGCCCATGCGCTACTTGGGCATTTTTCTTAGCACAAACTCCCAAGTCATGTACAAATGCAATATCCTAGGTCATGTAGAGAAAATCAAGAAGTGTCCGAGGTGGAATGATCTTCCCATCTCTGATGGGTCGAGTGGCTCTGGTCAAGATGATTCTATTGCCTCTGGATAGACTATTGTGATACAGTTGTCCTGTCAGGATGAAAATGTTTCAGAGTATTATCAGGTCTTTTTTTATGGCACAATCAAGGGGCAAGGATTGCATACTCAAAGTTAATTTTGGATAAGACAAGGGGCCTTCCGGATATTCAACTTTATAATGTAGCAGCACTAATGCGTTTAATTTCAGAAGGGATTCAGGTGCAGGCTAAATTTACACTGGACAACTGGATTGTTTTAGTGGAGCACTCCGTTATCGTTTGTTAACCTTATACACATGAAACCTACAGATGACACACGCTTTATATCCCAGCTGCAATTTCTGAAGCCGTTGTGCCTTGCCTAGCGATGGTGGAGGAAAAAACAGCACAAAGTACCTGAGGCATCTCCTTTTCTAAGCTTCAAAGGTAATATACAGTTTCCAGCGGGTCTAGGAGATTCTCCATTCAGAGAATGGATGAGGTGGGGATGCTCTGCCCGTTCTCTGCCCCAGATCAGGAAGTTGATGGAGCGGGCAGGGGACCGACAGAGCTGAGAACCGTGCAACTGCTCAGTACACCCCCTTGCTGCCTGCATCTGGGGCAGACTGCCCCCACCACCCTGCCGTTGGTACACTAGAGGCAGCACCTCTTCTTGCAGCTCCTGAGCCTTCCTCTTTAAATCTTTCTAGGCTCTGGTGGGGCTTCAGTGCTTCTTTTTTCTTTCAACTAAATGTCCACAGAGCCTACTCTGTGGAGATTGGTGTTGCACATTTTTGAAAATGTAGCTGTGCCTTGGCCTTTTAAAATTTTGAAATGTTGCATTGACTGCCCTTGAGACATTTTTTTTGGGGTGTATTTATAGTGAATTTAAAGGGGGTGGGGTGGGGAGGAGAGGAGATGCCTGTGCTGCTTAGGAAAAGTTGCTTTGCCTCCCCAAATACTTCTATTTAGTGATGCCAATGCATACAGTATTTTTATTATGTACACGATATATTCCATTTTAAAACTGGATGGATGTTACAGGGCATCTCACTAGTAATCAATGTTGTGTTTGTTTTATTTTGCTTAGGAGACATTTCTACCCATCACTTAAATGATGTTCTTCAGAGGAGAGTTAACAGGGCTTCCCAGCCCCCAACGCAAAGCACTTTAGCTGTTACCAGAAATGTGTGGCAGAAGCCGCCTAATGCTGCAGGAGATGGAAACATTCCAAGCTTGGTAAAGCAAGATCCTATGCATTGGCTAATAAGAAGTAGAAATACAACAGAACCTTCAGCAATGCATTATAATGAAAGGCATGCACCAGTTGGTCCACGAGGGCCTTCATTTAGACATGCTGCAAGGTATTTGTTTCTAATCAATGGGGAAACTGCACTATAATGGCTAAATAACTGTAGTGTTGTCAGACTTATTTTACTTCTGTATTTGAGTTAGGCATTAGTGTGAAGCTCATTTACTCTGTGTAGAAACAAATATTAGTGCCCATTTCTGTTAAAACAAGAATGACGTTTGGTGTGTGCCACTGTGTGAAGAGTATCGTATCACTCTTCTTTTCATAGTGGTGGTAGTGATTCTGCTGCAGAAGCCTCTTCAGGTCCCACCTGCCACTATTTTGTCTTTTAAGAGAGACAGAATAGCTACAGGTCTCTTTCCTGTGATTTTCTCTGCTAACTTCACTATGAAGTCTTAATGGTATAGGACTCCCCAAACCCCTCTTGTGGTTCCAGCATTAATAGTAAAGCTGACAGAGAAGGCAGTAATGCTACAGGTGGCAATTCTCCTGCGAAAAAGGTATTTGGGGGCGAATTCATTGAGACCTGAGAAGGTTTTCTCCAAGGACAACCAGACCTATGTATTCTCACACATGGCTTAATACGATCCTGTGTTGCCCGGTGCAGAGCTTATAACAAGCTAGTAAGAGCTTTGTGGAGCTCGAGACATGCTCCACTGCGCACGTGCGACTACCTTCCTGTCTGCTGCGAGAGCGCAGTTACTGCAGTTCTTTTTTTTTTTACTGTAGTGAGAAGTGTACTTTAGTGTTTTGCTTCGGCTCTGGGAGAGACCACTCACTCTCCATACAAGAGTGGTGAGGTCTCCGAGCAGCCAGAACCAGCCTCCCATCTCGACCCCAGCAGCTTTACAGCCTATCTCTGAGCTGATGGCTCAGCGTTTCCTGGTGTCGGCCTTCTATGAGCGCCCCCGGGCCTTGCTTCCTGCAACGGAGTGCAACGCCATCTGGGGTGCTTGCGCCTACCCTGCCTCCCAGTGCGGCCCCGCTTGGCCCCTCAGCCTGTGGTATGGCCTCTGTTGCTGCGGTTGTGTGTGGCCCCAGTGTTGACTGCCACACCAAGCTGGTACCCCTCGACGTCGGTGGAGGAAGCTTTGCAGCAGTCGAGGTGGGAGCCAACTCCTTAACGCTCCTCTTGAGGACATCGTTCCTCTTGTCAAGACAGGCTTGGTCTCAGCCCTCCCATGAGGAGTTTTCAACCGACATTGTTAAGGAGTACTCATGGGAGTCAGGAGGATCCACGGTATTTCTCAGAGGATGAGTCCTATGGCATCCTCTCCTCCACAGGAAAGGAGACAGTCTCCACCTGAGAGAGCCTTTCCTTTCCTTCTTTGTGAAGGAAATGGCCACTGCCATTCCATTGGAGGTGGAGATGCCAAGATGCTCGAGGTCCTGGACTACGAATCTCCTCCTAGAGAGGCTGTGACTGTTCCGCTGCATAAGATCTTGCAGGATGTTCTTGTGCGGAATTGGGAATCCCCTCTGTTTGTCCCACTACTGCCCAAGATCATCGATACCATGTACTGGATTCACAGCACTCCTGGGTTTAATGAGCCTCAGTTGCCTCATCATTCCCTTGTGGTTGAATCAGCCTCAAAAGGGCCAGGAGTTGTAAGGGCTATGCATCAGCGCTTCTAGGCAGAGAAGCTAGAACCTTGGACTCTTTTAGGAGGAAGATATTTCAGGCCTCTATGCTCGTGTCACGTATACAATCATACCAGCTCTTCATGAGTGTCTACTCCAACATCAGCAGTGTGTATTAGTTGCTGCCTGTTGCCGGTGAAATCTGCTATTTAAAAGGTATGTGGGGGGGGGGGGGGGGGGAGAATGTTTGACAGACCATATGGTATGCAGGTGAGAAAAGGAGAGACCACATCATCTGTGGGATGAGGCGGGGTTCTTCTGCCCACCCATCTTGGGCCCAGGCCCACCCAAAATTGGGTGTCTAGCTACGCCCCTGGTGTGAGAATATAAGGCCTGCTGTTCTCGGAGAATACCTGCTACAAGTAACTTTCTTTTACTGGCTGAGGGAAGGGAAAGTGATTTATGTGAAGCATGGAGAGAAGGTAGGGTAGGCTCAGCTCTTTCCCTTAGAGAATATGAGCTGGGTCACAGGCCTGCCAGAGATGCATTTTGTATCTTCCTGCCACAGGCACTGTTCCCTTAGTCAAG
Organism: Microcaecilia unicolor; assembly: GCF_901765095.1. Classification (NCBI taxonomy): domain Eukaryota; kingdom Metazoa; phylum Chordata; class Amphibia; order Gymnophiona; family Siphonopidae; genus Microcaecilia; species Microcaecilia unicolor. The sequence continues at coordinate 32,018,809 of NC_044041.1, read as the reverse complement.
TACTACAAAGTATGAAGAAATCTGCCAAAAAGGGAGTCACATGCTCTGTCTCTCTCCTTGCATCAGGTGCCACCAGGGCTAATGTTTTTGCATTTTTCTTTTGTAAGGAACGATTTGGCCAGAAATCCTAGGGCTCAAAATGCTACTATCGACAGAAACAGGACCACAAAGGTAAGGTTTGCAAACAGTGTCATTTTAGCTTTTTAGCTTTTTTTTTTTTTTTTTCCTTCACCATCTATGAAGGATTGCTGTGGTACTGAAGGATGTTAAGTACAAGGGCATTTCTAATCTTTGAAATTTCTGATGCTGTTTTGCATGTTCAGAAAGCAGTGGTTACTCTGGGAAGCATCTCTAAAAGCAGGTGTTAGTTCCATAGCATCCAGAAAGCCATTTTGTCCTATTAACCTTTGAAATAAGACGTACCAGTAGTAGCGGCAGCAGCTTGGTTTTTTTTTTCTTTACAGTGGGAAAGGCTTGAAATGCATTAGTTTGCATATTTTAGTGCAATGCTTTTATTGCTGATCTTCCTATGCTAAAAATTCTTACTGCTGTAAGAGTAAAAGTGAGCTTCAAAAAATCAGAAGTAAACTGCTAGACTAAAGGATAGCGCACTATATTACATGAGGCACTCAGTATTTTATAGGGTTTGTCCTAGGCAAGAGTGAAAAGAGGTGTAATAGTAATTCTCCTCGGACAAGCACAGGTATGTAGGTACACTGCCTAGTAACACTAGAACACCAGGGCTTGTTAAGATAGGCCTGGGGGTGGAGGGGGGTTCAGTTTAGTTTCAGTGCTTAATCCAAAACACTGTTGTCCTCTACATCCAAGCCATGACTCGGAAAGCGCCCTTCAAAAGGAGGTTGCTATTTGGAGAGGAGTTGGAAACGTTAGTAAAGGTCTTGGGCGAGTATAAGATTTTAAAGCTTTCGGAAGACAAATGTGGAAAAACAGGTCACTTCTCTGCAGTGAGACTGACAGAAGCATTGCCCAGTGGTGTAGGATTTTGCTCATGCACCTAGATTGGCCTGGATGGACTAAAGAAAAGGATGTTAGTAGGTAAGACCTAATACCTGCATTTGTCCTCCCTATTGCATCAGGATCAACTTGCCTATATACATCTCACCCTTCAGGAGTCTGCCGCTGTATAAGATAATCAGCAAACAGAGGGAACCAACAGCACAAAGAAACCAAAGTGTAGCCAGCCACAAGAAGCAAAACACTTATAGAAAATGGCAATATTTATTGAAAGACCCAACCAGGACCATGTTTTGGCAAAGTGCCTGCATCAGAGGTCTTTAAATGTGAAACACTAAAAAATGCATATGAATACATAAATCATAAATATAAAGAAGTAAAATTACAAATATATATAAAAGTAAAAACTTACAAAACATGGATAACTGCCTCAAAAAGCAGATCAAACTATGATTTATAAAAAAATCAAATTATAATTATAAACAGACCATGCATAACAAAATACCTGGAGCCATGAATTCATGTATCAAAAAAAACAGAAGAAAGCTGAAAATAGGCAGATAACTGTAAAACAAAAGATACAGATCAACTTAGTTCAATACATTTTTATTAATTTTTACTTGCATCAATATGTATTACAAAACACGTAACAAATGTCCATTACATAATATATAATTTGTATAAATGTGAAGGACATTTGTTGTTATACAGCAAAACCAAGCAGCAGCACATATGTGTATATAAAAATCATATGAAACAGAAATAAGGTACCAAGATTAACAGTGAGTAGTGTCAACCTTAACTGGAAGTAAACTCAAGCACTGGGGACTAGATCCTATAGGCTTTCAAAGACCTGTTTTTTTTTTCCCGCAGCCATTCATATTTTTGCAGTTAAACATAAATAGTTCCACCATTGTATATATTCTATTTTAGAAATATACAATGGTATATAGGTATACCTTCCAATTATTGAGTATCATTTTAATAGCCAGGTGTATTAATATTGTGAACAATTTGGCTCTGTGGTTTTCAAAAGGAGTAGTCAGTGTCTCTGCACCTAATAGTAGTGTGTCATATCTTAAGGACTCATTTATTTGAAACAATTGAAAAATACACTTCCATATTGAGCTGCAGTAATTTTTGAATATACACACATATAGATTAAATGATGCAATGAACCAGTCTCCAATTTACAAGTCCAACATTTAACTTCTGTATCTTTACTGAACTTTGAAATTTTAATAAGGGTCCAATGAGCTCTATGTAGAAAAAAAATAGATTGCAGCCGATCTAGAAGATTTAAGTACTTAAGGCCATAATGTTTTCCATAAGTCTAAAAAAACGTATATTCAGAATTAGTTACATCAGAAAATTCCCATAATTGAAAACATTTATACAAATTAGAGGCAGCTTTTCGGGATGCAGATATAGTATGACACAAAGACCAGGTGCTAAGTTGGTCTTGGGTTATGTCTGAAACCTTAAATTTAGAAGATATACAATGTTTTAATTGTAACCAATAAAAATTGGTGCTTTCCTTAGCATCCCTCCAGACTGGCCCAGAATGTGACTGATGAGTTGTGCCGCCTTCCAGCAGGTGGAGACTGAAACTTCTGACTTCAGAGAGAGCCAATAAGAGCCTTGGCTAACTGAAACTATACTCGGTATTCTCAGTCTCCAGCAGGTGGAAGGTGGTGAGCCCTTTCAGTCTCTCTCTCTCTCTCCCCTCCTTTCTTTTCTTCTCGTTTTAAATAAATATATATAATAGTTTATTTTGGGGTAGAGAGTGTCTTGGGTTTTCTGCAGTTTTATTTATTCTGTGCACCGGTGTCTCTTGTAGCTTTCTGGAGGCTGAGACCCACGGGGGTCTCCCTAGGCCTCGAGAGTGTCACACTCAGGAGGCCGAGTCCCTTCCCCCCCCTTGGTCTCCCTGCTTTGCTTTACAATTGCTGTACATTGTTAGCCGGTCTCAACCTCTTGAAGGGAAGAGAGCTTTAAGGCTTTGGGAGAGGCAGCCACTGGGAAAATAATAAAGCAGGCGTGAACGAGCAGGGCAGCCCTGTGTCCGCCTTTCTGCAGCGGTTTGCTCCGTTTCTTTAATTGTTTTTTTTCCTTCAGCAGAGTTAAAAAAAAAAAAAAAAAAAAAAAAGCAGCTCCAGCGCTTTAAATGGCGCCATGGCAGAAAAGCTCCGGAGGTGTTGAGTGTCAGTGGCGGGGATTCGCATCTAGTGGGGTGTGCAAGTACTGCACCGCCGTGAATAAGGAAGTAGAGGCCAATCCTTCGCGAGGTACTTCATCCGACGGCGGCGGCCACAGTTTCTCTGGATTCAGGCGGTTCAGATGCAGTGCCGGCTCTTGTTATGGCGGGAAACACTGCCGTTTTAACCCAAGCTGTGCCTGCAGACTGGTCTGCTGCTCTGCAGCCCCAATTGATGGACGAGGCAGATTTTGCTTTACCTATGCCCTCAAGGCCAGTCCTCTTTCAGCCCCTCTGGGATAGAGCTTGTTAAAGCAGACATTGCCTGCAAAACATCCCATGGGGATCTGGAGGAGGATCTGGTTTCTGATCCAGATCAGGAGGTTCTCTCTTTGGAGGGGGGCAGACTATATAGGAGAAGGGATGCTCTCTGAAGACTCCAGTCTGATGGAACCGTGTGTGGAGCCCTTTCTTCCAGGAGAGGACCCTTCAGTCGTTCGGATTTTCCACAAGGAAGATTTGCAAGAGCTCATTTCTTTGGTGGCTACTACTTGCATTTTGAGGAGGAGTAGTTCACGGCTGTGGAGAGCTGTAAGGTGGATCTTCTGGTGAAGGGTATTAGAAGACCAGGTAAGACCTTTCCTATGCACCAGGATATTAGAGAGATTATTCAGGCTCAGTGGGATGTGCCAAACTCCCCCTTTAGGCTTGCTAGGTCAGTGGATTGTCTCTATCCTGTTCCGGATGTTGACAAGTCCCTTCTTAGACCCCCAGTGGTTGATGCAGTTGTCTCGGCGGTTACTAAAAGAAATATGGTCGCCGTGGATGGGGGGGGGGGGGGGGGCACGGCTCTTAAGGTTGTTTAAGATAGGCATATGGAAACTCTCAAAGAGCAGTTTTGATGTCTCTGCCTTTGTGGTTCAGGCAGCTATCTGTGGTTCCTTAGCAGCTAGGGCATGTTTCTGCTGATCTGAGCGAGTTTTGGACAGAACTTCGGATGATTTGGCCTTAATAGATGCTGAAGTGGCGATGATTGAGATGGGCTCTGCCTTTTTGGCAGATACCTTGTACGATTTGCTCAGAGTCTCGTCTAAGTCCATGGCCTTAAGTGTAGCTGCTAGACACTCGCTGTGGCTGGTCTGCGAATGTAGCTTCTAAATCGAAGTTGAGTAAGTTCCCGTGTTGTGGATTTCTTTTTTTGAGAAGAGTTGGACAAGTTGGTCCGCAGTCTGGGGGATACTAAAGTGCCTCAGCTCCCTGAAGATGGGCGTTAGGTTGTGCCCCGCTGACTGCTAGGGGGTGGCGGTGAGATTTTCGATGGTCTAGGCCAGGGAGAGTGGCTGTGACTCAGCGGTCCTGGTTTTTTTCCAGAGAAATCAGTTCTTTTGTGGGGTTCGAAGAGGAAGCAGGGAATCAGGAGCTTCCTTCCAGTCCACTTCCCGTCCTGCCCAGTGGTGGTTTCCAGGTCCAGCCTCTAATCCCTGTGGGAGCTTGGTTAACACAGTTCTTTTGGAGGTGGGTCCAGATTACTTCCAATCAGTGGGTGCTAGATGTTATTTGAGATGGGTACGCCTTAGAATTTGTACAGCATATTCCAGACGCCTTTCTGGAGTCTCCCTCTCGCAATTCTGGATACTCTAAAAAGGCTTCTTGATTTACAAGCTATTTGTCCAGTTCCCTCCTCAGAGGTTCGTTGTTCTATTTATTTTGTTGTCCCAAAGAAAGAGGGAACTTTCCAACCAATTCTGGACCTCAAGGCCATCAATTGGGCCCTCAAAGTCTCCTCTTTTCGTATGGAGACTCTTCGGTCAGTCATAGTGGCGGTCAGGTCCGGGGAGTTTTTGACCATGCTGGACTTGGCAGAAGCATATTTACATATCCCAATTCAGCCTGTGCATCAGTGTTTTCTTTGCTTTGCGGTTTTGGGCAAGCATTACCAGTTTTGGGCTCTTCCTTTCAGACTCGCTATGGCTCCTCGCATGTTCACAAAAGTGATGGTGGTGATAGCTGCAGCTCTCAGGAAGGACGGCATTCTAGTTTATCCATACCTGGACAATTGGCTGATCAGAGCAGCCATATCAGGAGAGCCTACAGGTCACGGATGGAGTGGTTCAGTTTCTACAATCCCTTGGTTGGGTGGTCAACTCTCTCAAGAGCCGCCAGTTCCGTGTCAGTCCCTCGACTACCTAGGAGTTTCCTTTGACACGGCTCAGGGTCGAGTGTTTCTCCCCCAGCCTAGGATTCATAAGTTGCAGGCCCAAATTCAGGCATTCCTACACAGGTCGGTACTCTGTGCAAGAGATTATCTTCAAGTGTTGAGCTCTATGGCAGCAACGATAGAAGCGGTGCCTTGGCCCAGGGCGCGTATGGCAGCCTCTACAAAAGTCTCTTCTGTCCTGATAGTCTCCGTAGAGAGATTCCCTACTGGTGAAATTGCCTTTGAGAGCTCGGGAATGTGGCAGCCTGGGTTTGTGGCTTTGGACACCCAACCTGACTAAGGAAATGCCTCTGGACCCGCCACAGTGGATAGCGGTCACAACGGATGCCAGTCTCAAAGGTTGGGGGGGGGCTCACTGTCTAGATCAGTATGCACACAGGGTCTGTAGTCTCGGCCGGAGACTTCCTGCTCGATCAACCTCTTGGAAACTAGGGCAATTCAGTTGTCATTGGAAATGTTTCATCCTCTGCTGGTAGGCAAAATCAGTACACATCCTGTCTGACAATTCCACAGCAGTGGCATAAATCAATTGACCGGGAAGGGGGGGGCAAGGCGTTACCTGTTGGAACAAGAAGCTGTGCAGCTCATGAGTTGGGCGGAGAGTCATCTGACTGCCATCAAGGCGTCTCACGTAGCGGTGATGGCGAATGTTCAGCTGGACTTTCTCAGCCGCCATGCTCTAAACCTGGGAGAATGGACTCTCAAGGCGACAGCATTTCAAGCAGTTGTGGATCACTGGGGGCTTCCCGTCATGGATCTCTTGGCCTCAAATCTCAACATGAAATTACCTCAGTACGTCAGTCGAAGAAGAGCCCTCAAAGCGAACAGGGTAGATATTCTTCTCCAGCCCTGGCTGTCAGGGCTACTGTATGCTTTTCCTCCATGGCCTCTTCTGGGATGTCTAATTCAAAGAATCGAGGCACACGGGTCTTATAATCTTAATAGTTCTGGATTGGCCTCGCAGGCCATGGTATGCTGATCTCATGCATCTTCTCATCGGCCTCTGCGCAGATTGCCAGTCTCTCGCAGGCTCTTAGACCAGGGTCCAGTGGTTCACCCAAACCCGGCTCGATTTTGTCTTATGGCTTGGCTCTTGAGAGGGCTCGATTGACAAAGAGGGGTTACACCGTCAATGTAATTTCCATGATGTTTCGGTCACGTTCTACTTTTAATTTTATCAGAACTTGGCGGGTGTTCGGATCGTGACATTTCTCCGTTTCATGCTTCGGTGGCTGAGGTCTTGGATTTGTTTGTGGCAGGATTTTGATAAAGGCCTGGTGCTAGCTTCTCTTAAAATCCAAATTGTAGTACTGTCTTGTTTTAGGGGGCATGTTCAGGGTGAGGCTTTGTCTAGCCATCTGGATATTTCTCAGTTCCTTTGGGGAGCAAGTTTTCTTTGTCCTCCTCCTAGGGCTATCTTTCCAGTTTGGGATTTGAATCTGGTCCTGTCGGTTCTTATTAGGGCACCCTTTGAGCCCTTGGCGTCCTGCTTTCTGAAGGGTTTAACACTTAAAACAGTATTTTTGGTAGCCATTGCCTCAGGAGACTATTGAAGTTGTAGGCATTTTCTTGTTGATCTCAATTCTCTGAGTGGGTAGTTTTACACCTGGTTCCTTCCTTTTTCTTCCTAAGGTCACGGTTTCATTTGTCTCAGTTGGTAGTTTTGCCCATTTTAGGTTCTTCCTCCAGTTTGGAGGATCAGCAATGCTTACAGTGTTTGGATGACAGGAGAGTTCTAAAGAACTCTTTGAAAAAACAACTGAGGACTTTAGATGCACAGATTGTCTGTTCTTGCTGATTGGAGGGTCCCAGAAAGGTTTGGCTGATTTGCTTCCACTTACCTGCTCTTCTGGAAACCTATCCCAGAAGGAGTAAAGGCCCATTCTACCACAGACCAGGCTGCATCATGGGCAGAGCATTTCTTGGTGCCTCCTTTGAAAATTTGTAAGGCGGTGACGTGGTCCTCCTTGCATTTCTAAACATTACCGACTGGATGTTCAATATCATCAGGAAGCTGTTTTTGGGATGCACATTGTCGCAGCAGGGTTGCTGGGGTCCCTCGGATGAAGATACTGCTTTGTTACTTCCCATCAGTCACATTCCGGGCCAGTCTAGAGGGACGCTAAGGAAGGAGAAATTAGTTCTTACCTGCTAATTTGCTTTCCTTTAGTCCCTCTGGACTGGCCCAGATCCTTCCCACTCAGTATTCAAAGAGATGACATCTGGTTGGGTGTTTTGTTTTTCTTTTTTTTGTTTCATTTTTCTCCATGGTGCTTCGAGCGTTTGTTGTTTTATTGTTTAAATTTAAAACAAAAGCAAAATACTTTGTGTGCCGCAGCTTTGCTTGTGATGGTTCCAGTACATTAAAAAGAGGCATATATGCTCATTGGGAATATGTCCTTGGTGGCTGCTCAAGTTTCCTGGTTGCACAGAATATGGTTATTCTCTTTTTTTCTTCTTTTTTGTTAAGATAATACTGAGTCTAGTTCCAGTTAGCCAGGGTTCTTATTGGCTCTCTCTAGAGTCAGAATTTTCAGTCTCCACCTGCTGGAAGGCGTGCACAACCCATTGGTCACATTCTGGACCGGTCTGGAGGGACTAAAGGAAAGCAAATTAGCAGGTAAGGCCTAAGTTCTCCTTGGCAGATTATAATGAGACTAAAATATCAAAAGGTAACCAGGAGGAATTGTCAATAATCTGATCTGTAGATACAATATCCCCCTTTTTTTTTTCCATATAGGCTAGTTAATAGTATTACCATTAATTGTGAACACTGGATTATTCCTAATGTAAATGTGACTAGTAGACAGTTTGTAAATGCTTTTCAATTTCCATAAATGCATTTTAAGTGGATTGTACAATTCTGTTGGAATGAACCTTCCCTATGTCTAGTAGTGGTAGATATAATAAAGGAGGGTCAGGCCAGCATGCTGATTCAAATTTCCACCAAAGGGGGGGGGGGGGGGGTATTTGACTCCTTATTAACTGTAATCCAGAGAGAGGATTGTCTTAATATAAAAGCGTAATGATATTCTTGGAAACTTGGGAAATTAACCCCTCCATATGTTTTGGAGGCCTTGAGTCTTTTAAGTGCAATATGGGGGTTTTTATTGGCCCATAAAAACTTAACCAATATTTGCTCAGTTTTTTTTAAATAAAATGTAGGGTGAAAAGATATAGGTAACATGCTTAAGGTGTAATTTATTTCAGGAACAATCATACAGACCAAATTAAAATCAATTTGTATAGTTCAAAAAAACTAGCATAATGTCCAAAACCACCAATAAAATGCCCAAGTGGTATAAATATTATATATATAATTATGGGAGAGCACAAAATTAAAATGTCAAAATAAACCTGACATATAGCAAAACTTCCACTTCAAACTATTTACAGAATATCCATACCTTTTTGCATTATGAAAGTTAACCATGTTCCCCTCAGTTCTGAGATTTTGTTTGCAACCAATGCTGTAGTTGCAGGCCTTATGCTCACAGTAAAGGGAACCAAACAGCTATGAAATCCTCAATGTTGCTGACTGCAGAAGAATGAGCTAATGTTTTATATGTTCAAAGTACTACCAGAAAGATGAGCTGAGAGGTGGAGGAGAAAACAGACCCTTAACCCCTGTGCATTGTCCTTAGCAGGAATTATCCTTGAGTACTCCTTACCTGCTGCTTCCTGCTGTACTGGTTTCACTATGTAGTCAGAACCACATGAGGCTCAGTTTGTGGGACTTGTACCTATATTACAACGAAAGGCACAGCACTTGTTCGCCAAGAGCCCACCAAAGGGTTAATCCTGCTCTGCATTTATCCTATGTCCTGCCTAGATTATAAGCTTCTAGAACTAGGGACCTGTCACTTGTGTGTATCTGATGTGTGCTATACAACTCATGATATTAAGAAATGGGAAATCTCTTTTAATCAAGATTACAATAAAGATTGTATTTTCGTGAAAGAAATGTATCACCCTTTTCTTTAGGAGGTGGTTTAGAGGAGCAGCTTTTACATAATATTTTCTCTTTACACAGACAAAACAGAACCACGGAGCAGATGTCAAGAAGGAAGAATAATATAGACTTTCCGTGACAAGGGCACTGTAGACTTGACATGCACGAGTTGTCAAATTTTTCTATGTTACTATACATAATGTTTATTTATCACAGCAGATAAGGATGTGCTACTTTCCCTGGGAATTTCTACAAATATTAATGTGTAGAGTCAGTGGAAATTGTGTATTTTTTTTGTTTTTTTAAATTTGCTTGATTCAGAAACAGAGGACAAACACATTTCAGCTGATGGAGTAGCACTCTGCATTATGGCAACAGTTGAGTGCAGTGACTCTCCAACTTTAAGTATGAAAGCACTTTCCCACTGTAAGGCTCTGGAAAATGGGCTTGTAGAGTCCTTTGCACTAACACTATTAAGCAGGTCGTGTTTTTAGTGTAAGTAAAACACAGACGTGAACCAGGTTTATATGACTATTCCGAGGAGCTATCCTAAAAACCAGACCATCCACCAGGGGAGGGGGATAAAAGTACAACCCAACCCACACAGCTGGGGGCCGATATTCAAAAGCCTTTAAATGATTAAACATCATGCCAGCATGGATAATACTACTTTGGGCTGTGTGTCACTATATAGCCAAATACTGTGTTGCTCGTGGGGTGGGATTAGGTCCTAAAGTTCGACAGAGATGAAATTTAGTAGCTCTATAACTTTAAATAGCTAAAGTAAATGCACAAATAGGGAGGCTTATTTCAAATGGATAAGCTAGCTAGCCGCTTAAACTAAGTCTTCTGCAGTTGAAACTTGATCTCCTTTTCTTAAGGGTGGGTTCTTGGCAGTGGTGCTACTCATCTTTTACATTTTGGTAGATTTATTTCTAAAGGATAACATTTTTGGTACTACAGTAATTCTGCTTAATACTTTGATATTCAATTACTTTTAAAACTACCATTAGAAAATAAAACATTTACTAAGTACTGTTGTGGAGGAGTGATTCTTTAGTGTAAAAGTGCATACAATAAGGTGTTTTTGAAAATGACAATGTAATAAATGCTTAGGTTTTAGTTTCCCCACTTGCACTTCTGACACTGATACAGAAGCAGCTGGTAGTCAAAAACAAACAAACAAAAAACTCTGCTGAAGCAGCAGTTCTGGTCAGAACTCCATAAGTGCTACTAGCTAAAAATGAAGCAGAGGCAGTGGAAAGCACTACATAGGCCTTGTTTTCACTCGCAGTCCTTGAAGGGCAGCAACAGGTCAGGTTTTCAGGCTCTTCCCTAATGACTGTGCATATGAGAGATTCACATAAAGTGGGGGTAGTAAGCATGCAAATCTTTCCTGCAGTCATTATTGAGATTCTGAAAATGTGACCTCCTGTCAGCCCTGGATGAGTGGGAGTGAAAACTAAGGGCATAGGAAATGTTATGAGAGCGAATGTCCTCCTACATCGCCCAGTCCAGCAAGACACTACAAAATTATCCTCACACATGTGCAGGCTATGGAGTTTTAAAACATTTACATTGTCATAATAGCCAGCAGAAACATGAAATGAGACGGAAATAATATTTATTTGTTACATTTGTATCCCACATTTTCCCACCGATTTGCAGGCTCAATGTGGCTTACGTAGTACTGTTTGCCGACTCCGGTATGAACAAATACAAAGTGATGTGGTAAAATAAGGTTCATGTGGAGCAGACACATTAGGGAATCGTAGAGCAGAACAGTTATGTCCATTACATGCTTTGGTTTCGTTATATAGATATGAGGAGGTTGTTTCAGACTGACTCTTTTTTTCCAAGAGCTCCTACACTGTTCACAGAGCCAGTGCTTTTATAGTGGAGTAAAGAGACAGCAGCTTTTAAACTAGAGTCGTCAAGAGTGCATGGTTCGGAGTGAGGTATCCTTGAAGGATACTATCAAAACAGGACATTTAGGGAATCCTGATAGGCTTGAACAAAGAGGCAGATATAATAAGCATCTTGGAGACCTGGTAGAAGGAGGACAATCAATGGGACACTGTTACCAGGGTACAAATTATATCACATTGATAGAGTGGATCAAATTGGGGGGAGGGGTTGCACTATATGCTAAAGAGGAAATTGAGGCAAACAAGAATACTGCAGGAAACAGCAACATGATATCCGTAAGGATAAAAATTAGTGGTAGGGCTACACTACCATCCACCAGGCCTGATCACAGAGATGAAGAATGTTAACAGAAATTAAGAAAGCTAGCAAATTTGGCAACAGTATAATGGTGATTTCAATGACTGAAAATCAAAAAGATTATGCTCCTAAGAATCATCCAATTAAGTACACCCATAGACTAAAATCAAATCAAGGTAGAGAAAAAACACCTCAGCACGTGTGGTCTGATAGTATCAAACACAGAACAACTTGGCACTATCACAGGTCATAAAAGAATTCCACAAGCAAACAAATCTACTATAATAAAACTCACCCTCAACGTTCTGAAGACAACGTTCTGAAGTCACTCAGTCACTCACTCACTCACTGAAGGATTCATGGTGGTGAAGCCACAACACTGTAACAAAAGAGAGGGAACAAAGTACAAACTAAAGTCCAAACAAAAAAAACAGCACCACGGGCCTTTAAAAATGGAACACAGTTCTTTAATGAATGGCTCATTCATTAAAGAACTGTGTTCCATTTTTAAAGGCCCGTGGTGCTGTTTTTTTTGTTTGAAGCCACAACACTGACCATGTCTCTCTGCCCCGCCCTCGCATGACGGACCAATCAGAAAAAAACACCCTCAAAATTCTGAAACACAAAGGACCATCACAATACCGTTCCCAGGCAACACTAGGCAACGTAAGACGGACCAATCAGAGGAAACTACGTGACAATAAGGGAGGAGCATTCCCCAGCAGAATGGCTCATTATCTGTGCAGCACGGAGAGCACAGAATCGCCGCTGGAACGAGAGAAGAATATTCCTGCTGTGGGTATGTGCAAAAATAGACCGGGGGGGGAGAAATTTTTAAATGCCTAATGCCAGTACTGAAGAGTGTCAGAGGATTTCAATGTATCATCGACAACACCTTGATCCCTTTTCTTGGTCGGCGACTCCTAATGTGGGATGAATACCATCCAGTCCAGGAGATGTGCACTCTTCAATTTGTCAAATTGCCCCATTACATCCTCCAGGTTTATAGAGATTTCATTCAGTTTCTCCAACTTGTAAGCTTTCAAATACCATTTCTGGCACTGGTATCTCTCCTAAAGAATCATTTAATCTCTCCGCTATGCTTTGTCTTCCCTGATTGCCCCCTTTACCCCTCGCTTATCTAGCGGTCCAACCTTTTGCAGGATTCTTGCTTTTAATATACCTAAAAAATATTTTACTATGCGTTTTTGCCTCCAACGCAATCTTTTTGTCAAAGTCCCTCTTTGTCTTCCTTATCAGCACTTTGCATTTGACTTCACATTCCTTATGCTGTTTCTTACTATTTTCAGTTGGTTCCTTCTTCCATTTTCTGAAAGGACTTTGTTTTTAACTCTAATAGCTTCCTTCACCTCACTTATTAACCATGCCAGCTGTTGTCTGGTCTTCCTCCCTCCTTTTTTAATACATGGAATATATTTGGCCTGGGCTTCCAGGATGGTATTTTTGAACAGCATTCACACCTGATGTAAATTTTTGACCGGCGCAGCTGTTCCTCTAAGTTTTTTTTTTTTTTTTACCGTTCTTCTCATTTTATCAGTCTCCTTTTTGAAAGTTAAACACTAACATATTGGATTTCCTGTATATACTTACTCCAGAGCGCATATCAAATCTGATCATATTATAATCACTTATCAAGCAACCCCATCACCATTACCTCTTGCACCAGATCATGTGCTCCACTAAGGACTAGGGCTAGAATTTTTCCTTCTCTTGTCGGCTCCTGTACCAGCCTTGATGTGGGTGTGAGGAGTTTCTTTCAACTGTCAGCTTTGCTCTAAACTGAAGTTATGATAAACTCTAAAATGCAACCTAAAATACTAATCTATCCAGCTTTTGTATGACATCCTAACGAAAAGTTTTATCTTAACCGATAATTTCCTTTCCTTTTGTTGCAGCAGATGAATCCAGAGATAGGTTGTGAATATCTACCAGCAGGTGGAGATAGAGAGCACTGCTTTGAACTCTGTCTTACTGGATGCAGTGCTCCTGGCATTCTCAGCTCTCATAAGAAAGCAAAGGAAAGAAACCATGAAAAAACACATCTCCTTCCACACAGAACTCTCCAGTAGTTATTGTAACAGAACCTGAAAGTCAGAAATAATAGTGCCCCCAAACCAATTGCAGCTCGTACTTCCGAAGACACCCACTCCCCCACAGCTATGTCCTGTTCAGCTCAGGGTGGGACTCTGGATTCATCTGCTGCTGACGCTAAGGAATGGAAAATGTTATCTTAGCCGATAATTTCTTTACTTTAGTTGCAGCAGATGAATCCAGAGACAGGTGCGATGTATAAAAGCAGTACCTACACTGGGTGGGGAGCCAAAACTCACGCTGCCAGCAAGGACGCCCCAAACACTGCCTCAGCATGAGCGTCCACGTCCACCCTATAATGTTTACCATATGTGACCATGCCCAAGTTGCTGCTGTACAGATATCCTCAAGCACCACTAGGTGAGACTGTCCACAATGCCGCCAGTGCCTAAGTAGAATGCGCCCTCAGTCCTGCTAGCAGTGTGCACCCCGACAGGACATAAGCTGAAGAGATAGCCTCCTTCACCTCTCTCCCACATTTTCCTATGTCATTGTTACCCACATGTACCAAACAGGCGGCTCTTCCCCAGCACTATCTAAAATCTTATCCAGGTGATGCGTGAGGTCCGCCACCTTCTCATCAGGCAGCCAGGTGACCAGATGATCCTCGTCCACCAGCCACCCAGCTATCTATGTGCCTAATAATTGAATCACCAATTACAACATCCACCCTAACCCATCCCCTGGGCAGTAGCTCCTGGTGACACATCCTCGGTGTGAGAAGATATTGCATTCCCTGGTGTGCTGGGTCTGTCTACAGGCTTACTTCCAGCTGCACCAGGGTGATGCTCTTCTTTTATAAGGCCTCCTCCTCAAAGGCAGCACAGGGGCTGCCAGATTGGAGGTAGGACATCTCTGCAACGTCCCTGTAGGCCTCATCTATGTACCTCTCTGTCTCCCTCAGCTTTTCCAAGTCTGCTACTCTAGCCTCAAAAGAACATACTCGTTCTCTGAGAGCTATGAGCTCTTTGCATTGAGCACACACATATGACATCTTACCAAATGGAAGATAATTATACATGTGACACAATGCAAAAGACTGGATAGCACCCCTCTCGCTGCTGGACTACTGTCTGCTTCTTAGTATTATACAGTTGTTTAATTAAAACTTCTTAAGGTACTAGGGATATCAGATGAATATAATGATCCTTTTGACTGGTGTAATTTGTAATTTATTAAGGGTTTGCTTCTTAAACTAATTAAATGTAATTAAAACTCTAATGAAAATTCCCCTCTTCTCTTAATTAGAATAATTGACTATAATAAAGAGTTGAACTAGGGGTGGGTGGAAATGAAGACTGAACTGGGTCCTTCTATGCCTTCTAGAGACTATTTGTTAATGCTGTGTTAGAAACTTCAAGTTTTAAAACTATGGGGAAAAGGGTATGGAGACTAGCTAATAAAGTTTGATTGCCTTTTATTTACATAAGATCATAAGCACCACCATACTGGGAAAAGACTAATGGTCCATCAAGCTCGGCATCCTGTCTCCGACAGCGGCCAATCCAGGCTTCAAGAACCCGGCAAACAACCCCCCCCCCCCCAATTTTTTTTAAAATTAATTTTTAATAACGTTCAAAGGACTTTTCCCTCAGGAATCTGTCCAAACCCCCTTTAAACTCCGTAAGGCCAGCTGCTGTCACTACATTTTCCGGCAACGAGTTCCAGAGTCCAACTGTGCTTATCAATATCCTACAATTCCTCTTTTAAACCCTAATCTTTGAGCTATGACAGAAACTTCAAGTTTTAAAACTATGGGGGAAAGGGTATGGAGACAAGCTAATAAAGTTTGCTTGCTTTTTTTTTTCTATTTTTAAAATTCTTACTTTATCAATATCCTACAATTCCTCTTTTAAACCCTAATCTTTAAGTTACCATGTCAGACCTTGAGGCAGTGGTGGACTCCCTTGAGGTCCAAAACTGATCTGAAGCACCCTTCCTTTTTGAGAACCATGAAATAGATGGACTACCAACCTGTCCCCCACTCTCGGTAAGGGATGGGAACAATCGCCTTTAACTGCAGTAACCGCTGCAATGTGCCCCGCACTGCTGCTTGTTTGCGGCTCCCAGTGCACTGGGAAACCAAGAATCTGCAATGGGAGAGAACTCTTGTACCCGTTTCAAATAAGCTCCACTGGTTTGGCCCATTCTTTGTAAAAGAGAGACAACCGCCCCCGTATGTCCAGGATTGAGCGGGCCGAGACACCATTATTGTGAAGTTCTGGGGGCAGAGGGGGTTCTGGACGAGGCCCCTGCGGCCCACCTGTCTGGTCAAAAGGACTGCTTTTGCTGATACTGCGAGTGCTGAGAAAAGCCAAAATGCCCTGGCCAATGTTTCTTAGCATCTTTGAAATGCGTCTTGGACACCCCCAGCCCATCCCGGAAGGACAGGGTTTGTCCTCCGGCAGCTGCTGCATCTTGGAATCTCCCAGATCCTTAACTAGTATCTCCAAGTATTCTCTAAAAAGGAGTTTGCCCTTAAACAGCAGTCTAACCAAACATTGCTTTGATGCTGCATCTCCCACCCAATGCTGTAACCACAGCAAACAACGGGATACCACTATCAGGGACATCTGCTTGGCCAATGCCTGAACCAGGTCATACAAGGCATCTGCCAAATAGGCCAGCCCAGTCTCCACATCCTGAAATTGTGAGGATCTACCAGCCCAGTCTCTACCATGGCATCAGCCGCCTGCTGAACCCTGAAAAGGCATGCAGGGGCCACATATGAGCTGCAGACTGCTGCACGTAAAGCCAGAGACGATTTTGAAAGAAACCTTCAGGGCAGATTCCAGCTTGTTGTCCTGGATATACTTGAGAGCTATGCCTCCTTCAACTGACAACGAAGTCTTCTTTGTGACTGCCGCCAACAAGGCATCAACCCTCGGCAACGCCAAGCACTTCAGCTCGTCTGCTGCCACTGGATAGAGGCGAGCCATTGCCTGTGCCACTCGGAGACTAGCCTCCGGTGTGGTCCACTGTGTAAAAATAAGCTCCTGCATAGCCTCATGTATAGGAAAAGCCTTCAGTGGTCTGCGAATACTAGCTATTTTAGGATTAGCTGCCACCACATTCTGCGCCTCTGGGGCTGCAATATTCAAAGCCTGCAAGGCTTTAGTAATAAAGACCGGGAGTTCCTCCTTATGGAACATCTGGACCGCTGTGGGATCATCATTCTCTTCCTCATCTGGCTCTCTGTCCTCCAAGTCTTCCAACCTGCGTGAGGAGAGGGAAGGCGCCGATAAATTCCCCTCCAAGGGGACTGGGGGACAATGGAGCAGGAAACCCCCCATCTGAGGGCAAACAACGGTGGATCTAAAGAAAGCCCAGGCAACTGTAACAGTGCTTCAGATGCAGGCTGAGCTCGTTTTAATAAGAGTGCTCTGTGTAAGAGTGGAGGAGTGGCCTAGTGGTTACAGCACCAGTCTTGAAATCCAGAGGTGGCTGGTTCAAATCCCACTGCTGCTCCTTGTGATCTTGGGCAAGTCACTTAACCCTCCATTGTCTCAGGTACAAACTTAGATTGTGAGCCCTCCTGGGACAGGAAATATCCAGTGTACCTGAATGTAACTCATCTTGAGCTACTACTGAAAAAGGTCAAATTACCTATTTAACCCCAAGTTTATCTTTTCTCAAGTTTGAACACAATTTCCCGGCAGGTAAGATACTCATCAGTGAGGTTTTCTTTCTTTTAGCATCTCTTCAGAACTCTGGTTTTATAAAGTGGTTAGCGGAGTTTGGCTAATAGTTATGGCCTATCTTCAGGTAATCTTTGTTTTATACAGCTCACGGATCATGTTTCTCTAGCACTAGTAACTTCTTCTCCTAGTATATAACTGTATTGAAGACTAAGACTACATGCTATACCTCTTTGAGTTATGTTTCTTAATTCACTGACGGAGTAGTTCTAACAGCCGTAATTATCTTGCAATCTGGTTAAGCTCATTTCCCATCTGTTGCAGCTGTCCCTATATTGATGGAATGACATTTCAAGTCTCAAGGACACTGTTGAAGACCCATCTGTCAACAATAAACCATAATCTCAAAGCTTTCATACTCGACTTCAGTGTTTCTCACTTCAGTCCTCGGTTTTCAGGTTATCCAGTGAATATGCATGCACTACTTCCACTGTATATGAAGAAAAGGGCCACTATGCAACTTAACTTGTATTTCACCACGTGGGGGTAATATTAAACCATATAATAGAACCAAAAATACCCAGCGCCTCAAATACTCTCAGTATAACATCCTTCAGTGCAATATTTCAAAATCACAGTATACCCAAAAATAGTTTGTCTTTTTTTCTTTTTCTGAATCCACCAGCAATTTATTACATTTGAACTATTCTTTAATGTTTTAATTTTTCAAGGACCTCAGTGGCACAATCCGTGCGGCAGTGGTTCATTTGTCAAGAGACCAGCATGCTCTTAACTCTCGTAACACGCCATTGTCTCTTCATAGTTCCAAATTATTTATCTCTTTTATTGATTATTCATTTACTCATTACTATACATATTTTATCTTCAAATCTCAATAGCGTTGATAATTTATTCCTTTAAAAATAGAAAACTTTTATATTTGTATATTCTTTAAAAAACTTCGCTTTTAACAGTTGGTTGCAAACACCAGGACCTCAGAAAATTAGCAGGTAGGAAACATAATTTTTCCTTCCTTGTCATCAATACCAGACCAGTCCAGACCAATGGTATGTAGCAGAGCAGTCATAGCATTAGGATGGGAAAGGAACATCACAAATAGAAGTACATCAATGCTCCAAAAGGGCAAAGGAAACGTCCGTGAAGACACCAAACAGCATCCTAGAAAGAACCTGCACCAGGCGGAGATCCAGCTGTAGGAACAGTCAATAGAAATAGAATAAAATAAAACACAGAAAAGAAAATAAGATGATACCATTTTTATTGGACTAACGATACATTTTTTATTAGCTTTCGAAGGTAGCCTTCTTCGTCAGATCAGAAGGGTTACCTTTGAAAGCTAATCAAAAAATGTATTAAGTTAGTCCAATAAAAAAAGCTATCTTATTTTCTTTTCTATGTTTTTATTCTATTTCCATTGACTGCTTTTAGAAGTGGACTAACACGGCTAACACATCTCTCAACTGTAAGAAGAAATAGATTTCTTGAAATAAGAGAAGGACTGAAGTACCTGAAAGGAAACCAGTGCCTAGAGACCCAGAGAAGCTCGAGAAGGGGCCTAAGGAGTTTCCAAAGGCTCAGAAAAAGAAGTGGGACCCCCCAAAACTGACCAACGTACAGTCAGGGGTTCCCAAAGTTGCTCGTGAAGAGACCCTCAAGAAAATGGACTCATACAGGTACCAAGGACAGCACCTGCTGAAGAGGAAGTCTTAGAGGAGGAAGATAGTCACGCACTACTCATCAGTTTGAAGCTGTTGAACCACTGCCGAAGTCGCAGAAAGGGAGTCAGATCTAAAGGAGCTCAAACTCTGACTTGCAAACTAACATGTCCCACCTGGAAGTATGGAGAGGCCACCAACCGAAACAGCAGTAGATACCACTAATTTGAACACAGCCAATCCAAGAAACAGGAAGACTGAACTAATCATGACAACCAAAAGATACTGCAACACGATCCAAACATGGAATCACCTTGACTCCCCTAAAGCAGACAACATTCTGCAGGAGAGGAGGAAACCTCCTCACCTGAAAAGGTTGAGGCACAAGCACTAAGCAGCGGCAAAGGTCAAATCCCAAAAAACAGGAACAGACCCCCTGGCCAAGAGCCAGAAACGTAGGTCTGTTGTCTGTTCAGACACCAGGACTGACCCCCCCAGTCTAAAATGGAACCCCCACTCCCATGAGAAAGTCACCTCCAAAAGACCTCTGGGAATAGAGTCCCGTTCGAGCTCCCAAAAAGAAGGCATGAGATGATACCAGACAACTGACCAAGAGAAAAGTGTCAGACTCACAAGAAGGAAGCCCAGTTCATAAGGCCGACACCTAGCACGGGAAATCCCCCAAGGTGGAACCAACCAAAGATGGAGCCAGGTTCTCCATCCAAAGATGGATCAAGGTCCACCCTGGAAAGAAAGTCTGAGAACCGCCGCTGAGAGACCCAGCCTATACTAGCCAAAGAGAAGAAGTCACGCTAGACCTCTAGAAAAAGTAATGCTAGAGCTCCAGCGAAACAGCAAGGTGTGATATCAGGCAAAGGAAAAGAAAAAAAATCCAGATAAGGATGAAGCTCTAACTGAGGCTCCACCTCCAAACAAGGAATTGGACTCAATTTCCAGAAAAGGAGTATGGTCCAACCTCTGGAGAGGGAGCAAGGCCCGGCTCAACTGCTGGAGAGGGGGCAAGGCTTGGCTCGTCCTCCGGAGAGGGAACAAGGCTCGACCTCCAGAGAGGAATCTAGATCCGAGCCTGACAACCAGTAATGGGAGGAAAACCCAAAGGACCAGCTGGAGCCACGGAGAGTTTGTCACACTCTGCAAGCAGCTGCAAAGCCCCGCTCAGGGTAAGCCAGACCTGCCGAGAAACGTCCACAGGCAGCAGGAAGAGAACGAAGAACAGGGCCATAGGAGAAAAGAACTTCAAGTTCAGAGAGAGTCTAGCTAGATGTGCGGAGTAGGCACAACACCCAAGCCATCAGACCCTTTATGGAGGATTCATGCTTCCCTCCAAAGGTGTGAACAGATATTCAGGGGCATGCAATGGGGTTCCAAACCTTACGCAAGAAAAGAAAACCACAGAAGTGGCCAAGAAGGAGGTTGACCACATAAAGAGGTCTATTGGAACCTCCTCAGTTCAGCAAACATCCCAAAATAAATGAGAAGAGGCAGGCCAACAGTAGTCCCCAAAGAGGACTGCGCCACCCAGACTGTGGAGAACCACATCACCAGGCAGTTGGAACTGCCAGCCTGCGCATGACAGAGCGCTACAGCCAACAAAGTTAATGGGAGAGGAAAGCCACCTCTGAAGGGAGAGGAATCTGCGTCCTCCCCCGAAACGAGGGGGTGGAACAATGCGCCAGGACAAAGCTGAGAATCTAGAAAGCTTCACCGAGAGGAGAAAGAAGAACAGCCAGGGGCCCGAGTCTAAAGGGACCTGAGCCTGACCGGCAAAGCAAGAAAACTCTGTGGCAGCCACGGAGGCAAATCAGCAGCTCCCAGCTGAGACCGGGGAGGAACCGCAGGGCCACTCAGGAGAGCAGAAATCCGAGGACCCCACACACAAGGCAGTGCTCCTATGTACCGCAAACCCAGCTGTAATTCACCAAGAAGAAAAAAATAAAGAGAGAGATCACCAGCCACAGAGAGGGACACACCATCCAAAGGCAGGAACAGCAGCTGCAAAATGGAAAGTTGGAAAAACTCCATGCAGTAGAACATCCTTAACAGGCCTTCTGCACAAGAACAACAGACACGTAGTACTCTAGTTGGGTCAGGGAAAAGAAAATATCTATCACAGGAACATAGGCCCATAAGGGGAAAACCCAGAAGGCATGGGAAGACAGTGCGCCGTGAACAAAAAAGGGCCTGCTACCACAACTGTGGCAATGTACAGCGAGAGCAGCATGGCTGCAGACCACCAGATATAGGCCTGCAACCCAAAAGCCCGCCAAAATAAGTCACCGAGACTGACCAAAAACCTGTCCAAACAGCACCAAACAACAAAAAACAAAGAAAAGTACTGCAGATGTTTGTTTTTTTTAAATTGGAGACTCTGAGGAAATAAAGGAACGTCTTACCTCTCTGTGCTAAGTAACCTTACTTGCTCAGCATGAAAGGCAAGTAGAAATATGTCCTTGCCACATCCCTGCCTGCCGAGCTTCAAAGGCTCCAGGCGAGAGAGGGTGGAGAGGGACCCCAGGAGACCTAGGTATCCCCTAGCTGGCAGATGAGGGACCCAGTAGAACTGTCTTCTTAAAGAAATCCAAATTTGGGAACCAGCACACCTCTGGCTCAACTGTCATGCAGCCAAACTGGTGCAGAAGATAGCCAGCCATTACCAACAGGAGCTGCACATCCCTCCCACTATCTGCTAGGAGACAGAGAAAATACTAAGCATTCCAGGCTGCACGATACACTTAAGGGGCGAAGTGCTTGGAACTACGTTTTTTCTCTGTTCCTTCCGCTGGTGGATGGACATAACCCATTGGTCTGGACTCATCTGGTATTGATGACAAGGAACGAAATTCTTTTTCATCGCCTTGGATCATCTTGGTACTCTATCCCTTCCACTTTTGAAGTTTGCTTGCACTGCTGTGTTGGTTTTCTTCTTGCTTTTTGGAGTCCATTTCTTGGCACAATGAAACATTTGAGTTAACATACTCTTATCCACCAATTTTACTTCAAGATTCTTCATAATATATTCTTGACACTTCATAATTTAAAATAAATTGATCACCATACTACTCAAATTAATCAAAATTAGATGAATTTTGTTTTTTATTGTGACACTTTCTTGGAATACGCTTCATTTACAGAGCAGTATGATAAATACAGATACAGACCAGGAAAACAGCATTGAAAAGGATGGAAGATTGTTAAATGCAACCATAAATAAGTGTAATAAATATACACCAAGTCCCTGTACAGCACACTTCATGGGTGGGTCAGTCTCCCTCTGTAAGGTAGCAGCAGTTATCTCACTCACAGCTGTAATTCTATCATTTTAAAAGGGACTGGCACTAACCTTACAGGTTGAGTACTAAACAGGTTTTAGTCCTTACAAGTTATCCTACAGGTCTGAAAATAGACATACTCCATTAACATATTATCTAATACTAAAGCACTTTTTCAAATGCCAAAAAGGAAAAAATCAAAAATTATATAAATAGTAAATATGAAACAGATGACAACTTCCCCTCGATAGCTGTCTCAAGTAAATAATTTTGATGTGCAGTACAGCAGTTCAATAATCAAAAAAGTGATTTCAATTTCTGAGAAGTACCTATAATGCCCAAATTTGTGTGTTGCCACTATTGGTATTCTTATGGCAATATTTCCCCTAATCCGCTCAGTTTTAGAGTCACTGGTTGATTTTTAACTTCTTTATATGAAGGAGTAGGGTGGCCAATATGTCATTTGAATCCCTTTTCTAAGGGCAGTGCTTTGGAGCTCCTGTAAGCCATCAGAAAAAGCATTTTCCATCCAGAGAGCCCAACAGGCAAATGCACACTTTATTGGGGGCCTCTGGCCTCCTGTCACATCCATAGAGCCTTCTAATTACACACTCATTCACAATTATATACAATACATACAATTTTTCCATGCCTAGGAAGCAGAACAGGTAACATAATAACCCAAAAGCCCTATCATATACCACTGCCTGTTCAACTCTGCACCATGTAGTTCTGAGCTCAGTACTGGCACTATTTGTAAATATGGTACTGAGTACAGAGGTCTTGGTTCATTTTACTTATTTCTTTAGCACACAAACTTATTAACATTTGCCAGGTTTGAATAGTAGGAGTGCATAGTCCATATCTTCTTTTCTTAAAACATGCTTTCATGATGTTATCATAAAACATTTGGCATCAAAATAAAACACAAATGCTGTTCCTTACTCAAGGTCATCTTAGACTAATGTCTATCAAAGTAATCTCGCTGTACAACTTGAGTCTCTCTTCTTCTATCCTAATACCTCTTTAAAAAAAAACAGCAAGATGCAATTCTCTTTCATAACTGCTTAACAATTAACTTTCAGAATCAAGTGTATTATATTTAGAAACATCATTAAGTACAAAAACAATTTTTTTGCAATGAATAATTATGTGCTTATTGTTTCATACCCAATAAATTTATTTTGTTATATACTTAGCACTGTATCACTTCACACATAAAACTCAAGGGGGCTCAAGGGCATTTGTACTACACATTCATATAGCTTTTGAAAAATATTCTCCAGATAGCCAGATATCTTGATTGCTTTTTGGTTATGACCAAGAAAATCAGTTTCACATTAAGATAAGAAAGTGAGCTTAAAAACTATACAAAATATCTGAAAAACAAAGAACTCTAGTAATCCAAAAGCAAGTCGTATCTGTTAGCTGGAAGTGGTTTTTCTCTGCAAGACAATATAACCTTTTATTTTCAAGTCACCCAGATCTGCTGCAGCCATCCTGTCTTTCTATATAACTCCTACATCATACTATAAAGAAAAGAGAAATTATGTTGTTTTCAAAGTTGTCTTCCAGGAATAGACATTCTTGGTCTCTAATGTTACACAGTTGAATACATGTGTCCAAATCCTTATTGCCTCAAAATACCACTTTAATGTTGCTCTGTTCCCTAAGGCAATAAAGTTCTAAAAACAAAATAATCAGGTTATGTATGGGTGTCCATGACCCTGTCTTAAAATCAAATGGTACATGTCAACTGGTTCCATACAAATATTGTGCAAAACAAGGCAGCAAAGAAATTAACCCACCACAAAATCTACAAATATAGGATGCAAGTGTTCCAGGGTTTACAGCAATGAACAGAAATTTATAAAAGAAATGTGTTTCTTTCCGTGGAGGTATTTCTTAACAACTGAATGTTTCCAAATGAGACGTCAGCAGTGGTCCGCCATAACTTTTAATCCTAGTGCCAACAGTTATCAGCCACTGAGAGGATCCTCACGGTAGTGGATGGCATACCTTAGTTTTTCCAGCATTATGTCTAAAGAAGAGTATTGAGGGAGTTTTATCATAAACATGCAGGTTTCCACACGAATATAGCGAGAGTCTGGTGAGCCTGTAAAATAAATATGTATAGGCAAGTTATAATATTTGCTTCTAGGTGTTTGTAATTTAATATAACCTAATTATTTGATATTCCGTTAATAAATTGAAGCCTCTCTGTTTAAGCAATTTCTCAAGGATGATCATAATTAACTTAAACCCCTAATTATACAATTATTCAATTTCTTGGTTTATATATTTATGCATGCATTCTTGTATCCCTCACTATTATCCAAAAACAAGTTTCGGGTCAAAGTGGCTTACAATGTACATTTTGGTGGAGTTACAATAGTGTTGTGAAATGTGGAGAGGGCATCTATATTTTCTGTGGTTGTTCATAGAGTTTTTGAAGAGATAGATTTGAAGTGGAAAAGGTAAGGGCAGCTTTTGTGTTCAACTGTAGAGTTTTGGTGATATTCATTCATATAGTTTTTGAAGAGGTAGATCTGAAAGGAAGGTGACAATATCTTTGTGATTAGCTGTAGAATTTTTTGAAGAGGTAGGTTTTCATTTCTTTTCTGAATTGGAGGAGATTTGTGATGCTTCTTATGGTTTTTGGTATTGAGGTTCACTACTTGGAACCCAAGCAGCTAAATCCTGCTGGCTCCCTATCCGTTTTCGCATCCTGTTCAAACTTCTTCTACTAACCTATAAATGTATTCACTCTGCTGCTCCCCAGTATCTCTCCACACTCGTCCTTCCCTACACCCCTTCCCGTGCACTCCGCTCCATGGATAAATCCTTCTTATCTGTTCCCTTCTCCACTACTGCCAACTCCAGACTTCGCGCCTTCTGTCTCGCTGCACCCTACGCCTGGAATAAACTTCCTGAGCCCCTACGTCTTGCCCCATCCTTGGCCACCTTTAAATCTAGACTGAAAGGCCACCTCTTCAACATTGCTTTTGACTCGTAACCACTTGTAACCACTCGCCTCCACCTACCCTCCTCTCTTCCTTCCCGTTCACATTAATTGATTTGATTACTTTATTTATTTTTTGTCTATTAGATTGTAAGCTCTTTGAGCAGGGACTGTCTTTCTTCTATGTTTGTGCAGCGCTGCGTATGCCTTGTAGCGCTATAGAAATGCTAAATAGTATTCTCCGAGGACAAGCAGGCTGCTTGTTCTCACTGATGGGTGACGTCCACGGCAGCCCCTCCAATCGGAATCTTCACTAGCAAAGTCCTTTGCTAGCCCTCGCGCGCCCGCGCGCACCGCGCATGCGCGGCCGTCTTCCCGCCCGAAACCGGCTCGAGCCGGCCAGTCTTCTTTTGTCCGCACTCGGTACGGTCGTATTTTTCGCCGTGTCGAGCCCCGGAGAGTCGACCTCGCGCGTCCATATTGTTGAACGTGTTTTTTCTTCGGAAAAGCTTTTCTTCTACTCGGGAAGTGCTCCGGAACCCCTCCACCGGGTTCCGTTTCAATCCTCCCCGTATTTCCAGCTTTTGGCCCCGATAAGTTTTCTTTCGTCGTCGGGGTAGGCCTCTTTTCGGCCTCGGTCGAGATTTTCTCCCTCTAAAGTTTTTGGTGCTCTTTTTCCGTCATTTCGGACTTTGATTTCGCCGGCGTGATTTTTCCGCCCATGACATCGAAGCCTTCCAGCGGCTTCAAGAAGTGCACCCAGTGCGCCCGGGTTATCTCGCTCACTGATCGACACTCGTCGTGTCTTCAGTGTCTGGGGGCCGAGCACCGCCCTCAGAACTGTAGTCTGTGTTCCCTGCTTCAAAGGCGGACTCAGGTAGCGAGACTAGCCCAGTGGAACGTTTTGTTCTCGGGCTCTTCGTCGGCATCGGCACCGGGATCTTCGAGTGCATCGACGTCGTCAGCGTCCAGACCATCTTCCTCGGCCGCCCTTGCATCGAGTGCATCGAGGCATCGGGCCTCTGCATCGGCGCCGAGACATCGGATAGCTGCATCGACGCCGGTGGTACCGGGACCTCGTCTGCTGATGTCGTCGGACGGTGGTGCATCGTCAGGAGTGCAGGTGAGGGCTGTCCATTCCCCTGCTGGTGGCGGTGAGCCTTCGGGTGGGTCTCCTCCCACCCTGAGGGCTCCTGCGGTACAGCCCCCCCCCGAGACCGACCTTCTTCGGCCTCGGCCCCGAGGAAGCGACGGATGGATTCTACGTCCTCCTCGTCGGTGCCGGGGAGCTCCGGTGACATGCTTCGGAAGAAGTCGAAGAAGCATCGACACCGGTCTCCTCCCCGCGTCGGCACCGAGAGCTCTGGGTCGCCGAGGGATTCGGCACCCAGCAGGCATCGGCACCGAGAGGACCGCTCACCCTCTGTCCAAGAGGTGTCGATGCGCTCCACTCTGGACAGCCCGGAACAGCCTCCTCGCCCGGAACAGGTCCTGACGTCGACACCTGCATCGACCTCACAGCCTTTCTCTGCAGCCGCTCTAAACGAGAGCCTCCGGGCCGTTCTCCCAGAGATTCTGGGAGAGCTGTTGCGCCCTACCCCTCCGGTACCGGCGGTGCTTGCGCCTCCGGTACCGTCGAGCGTGGCGCCGGCTGGCCCATCGCCCAGGTTGAGGTCCCCGACGTCGGTACCGCGTGCGGTGCCGGCAGCGGCCACCTCCCAGGAAGGCTCCCCGACTACGTCGGCGGAGGGAGCTTCGCCGATGCGGGCGAGGGAGTCTACCTCTCGACGCCCCCATCGTGGACGTGGCTCCACTGAGTCGAGCAGGGCGAGGTTGCAGACACAGGTTCGTGAACTTGTGTCTGACACCGAGGGTGAGGCCTCGTGGGAGGAAGAGGAAGATCCTAGATATTTCTCTGACGAGGAGTCTGAGGGTCTTCCTTCTGATCCCACTCCCTCTCCTGAAAGACAGCTTTCTCCTCCCGAGAGTCTGTCTTTTGCTTCCTTTGTCCGGGAGATGTCTACGGCCATCCCCTTCCCGGTGGTTGTGGAGGACGAGCCCAGGGCTGAAATGTTTGAGCTCCTGGACTATCCTTCTCCACCTAAGGAAGCGTCCACCGTTCCCTTGCACCATGTCCTAAAAAAGACATTGCTTGCGAACTGGACGAAACCCTTAACTAATCCCCACATTCCCAAGAAGATCGAGTCCCAGTACCGGATCCATGGGGACCCAGAGCTGATGCGCACTCAGTTGCCTCACGACTCTGGAGTTGTGGATTTGGCCCTAAAGAAGGCTAAGAGTTCTAGGGAACATGCTTCGGCGCCCCCGGGCAAGGACGCTAGAACCTTAGACTCCTTTGGGAGGAAGGCCTACCATTCCTCTATGCTCGTGTCCAAGATCCAGTCTTACCAGCTCTACACGAGCATACACATGCGGAACAATGTGCGGCAGTTGGCGGGCTTGGTTGATGCTCTTCCCCCTGAGCAAGCCAAGCCTTTTCAGGAGGTGGTCAGGCAGCTGAAGGCGTGCAGAAAATTCCTGGCCAGAGGAGTTTATGACACTTTTGATGTTGCGTCCAGGGCCGCTGCTCAAGGTGTGGTGATGCGCAGGCTCTCATGGCTGCGTGCCGCCGACCTGGAGAATAGAATCCAGCAGCGGATTGCGGACTCGCCTTGCCGTGCGGACAACATTTTTGGCGAAAAAGTCGAACAGGTGGTAGAGTCTCTCCACCAGCGGGACACCGCATTCGACAAATTCGCCCGCCGGCAGCCTTCAGCTTCTACCTCTACAGGTAGACGATTTTTCGGGGGAAGGAAGACTGTTCCCTACTCTTCTGGCAAGCGTAGGTACAATCCTCCTTCCCGACAGCCTGCGGCCCAGGCTAAGCCCCAGCGCGCTCGCTCTCGTCAGCAGCGTGCGACTCAGCAAGGCCCCGCGGCTCCCCAGCAAAAGCAAGGGGCGAGCTTTTGACTGGCTCCAGCAGAGCATAGCCGACATCCAAGTGTCCGTGCCGGGCGACCTGCCAGTCGGAGGGAGGTTGAAAGCTTTTCACCAAAGGTGGCCTCTCATAACCTCCGATCAGTGGGTTCTGCAAATAGTCCGGCAGGGGTACACCCTCAATTTGACCTCAAAACCTCCAAATTGTCCACCGGGAGCTCAGTCTTACAGCTTCCAACACAAGAGGGTACTTGCAGAGGAACTCTCCGCCCTTCTCAGCGCCAATGCGGTCGAGCCCGTGCCATCCGGGCAAGAAGGGCTGGGATTCTATTCCAGGTACTTCCTTGTGGAAAAGAAAACAGGGGGGATGCGTCCCATCCTAGACCTAAGGGCCCTGAACAAATATCTCGTAAAAGAAAAGTTCAGGATGCTTTCCCTGGGCACCCTTCTCCCCATGATTCAGCAAAACGATTGGCTATGCTCTCTGGACTTGAAGGATGCCTACACACATATCCCGATACTGCCAGCTCACAGACAGTATCTGCGATTTCAGTTGGGCACACGCCACTTCCAGTACTGTGTGCTACCCTTTGGGCTCGCCTCTGCGCCCAGGGTGTTCACAAAGTGCCTAGCTGTGGTAGCAGCGGCACTTCGCAGGCTGGGAGTACACGTGTTCCCATATCTCGACGATTGGCTGGTAAAGAGCACGTCCGAGGCAGGAGCCCTGCAGTCCATGCAGATGACTATTCGCCTTCTGGAGCTACTGGGGTTTGTGATAAATTACCCAAAGTCCCATCTTCTTCCAGTGCAGAACCTCGAATTCATAGGAGCTCTGCTGGATTCTCGGACGGCTCGCGCCTATCTCCCAGAGACGAGAGCCAACAACTTGTTGTCCCTCGTCTCCCGGGTGCGAGCGTCCCAGCAGATCACAGCTCGGCAGATGTTGAGATTGCTGGGCCACATGGCCTCCACAGTTCATGTGACTCCCATGGCCCGCCTTCACATGAGATCTGCTCAATGGACCCTAGCCTCCCAGTGGTATCAGGCCGCTGGGGGTCTAGAGGACGTGATCCACCTGTCCACGAGTTTTCTCGAATCCCTGTATTGGTGGACGATTTGGACCAATTTGACTCTGGGACGTCCCTTCCAAATTCCTCAGCCACAAAAAGTGCTGACCACGGATGCGTCTCTCCTGGGATGGGGAGCTCATGTCGATGGGCTCCACACTCAAGGAAGCTGGTCCCTCCAGGAACGCGATCTACAGATCAATCTTCTGGAGTTACGAGCGATCTGGAACGCTCTGAAGGCTTTCAGAGATCGGCTGTCCCATCAAATTATTCAAATTCAGACAGACAACCAGGTTGCCATGTATTATGTAAACAAGCAGGGGGGCACCGGATCTCGCCCCCTGTGTCAGGAAGCCGTCAGCATGTGGACCTGGGCTCGCCGGAACGGCATGGTGCTCCAAGCCACATATCTGGCAGGCGTAAACAACAGTCTGGCCGACAGGTTGAGCAGGATTATGCAACCTCACGAGTGGTCGCTCAACTCCCGAGTGGTGCGCCAGATCTTCCAAGCGTGGGGCACCCCCTTGGTGGATCTCTTCGCATCTCGAGCAAACCACAAAGTCCCTCAGTTCTGTTCCAGGCTTCAGGCCACCGGCAGACTGGCATCGGATGCCTTCCTCCTCGATTGGGGGGAGGGCCTGCTGTATGCTTATCCTCCCATTCCTCTGGTGGGGAAGACTTTGTTGAAACTCAAGCAAGACCGAGGCACCATGATCCTGATTGCTCCTTTTTGGCCGCGTCAGATCTGGTTCCCTCTTCTTCTGGAGTTATCCTCCGAAGAACCGTGGAGATTGGAGTGTTTTTCCGACCCTCATCACGCAGGACGAAGGGGCTCTTCTGCATCCCAACCTCCGGTCCCTGGCTCTCACGGCCTGGATGTTGAGGGCGTAGACTTTGCCTCTTTGGGTCTGCCAGAGGGTGTCTCCCGCATCTTGCTTGCTTCCAGGAAAGACTCCACTAAGAGAAGTTACTTCTTTCATTGGAGGAGGTTTGCCGTCTGGTGTGACAGCAAGGCCCTAGATCCTCGCTCTTGTCCTACACAGACCCTGCTTGAATACCTTCTGCACTTGTCTGAGTCTGGTCTCAAGACCAACTCTGTAAGAGTTCACCTTAGTGCAATCAGTGCATACCATTACCATGTGGAAGGTAAGCCGATCTCAGGACAGCCTTTAGTTGTTCGCTTTATGAGAGGTTTGCTTTTGTCAAAGCCCCCTGTCAAGCCTCCTACAGTGTCATGGGATCTCAATGTCGTTCTCACCCAGCTGATGAAACCTCCTTTTGAGCCACTGAATTCCTGCCATCTGAAGTACTTGACCTGGAAGGTCATTTTCTTGGTGGCAGTTACTTCAGCTCGTAGAGTCAGTGAGCTTCAGGCCCTGGTAGCCCAGGCCCCTTACACCAAATTTCATCACAACAGAGTAGTCCTCCGTACTCACCCTAAGTTTCTGCCAAAGGTCGTGTCGGAGTTCCATCTGAACCAGTCAATTGTCTTGCCAACATTCTTTCCCCGTCCTCATTCCTGCCCTGCTGAACGTCAGCTGCACACTTTGGACTGCAAGAGAGCATTGGCCTTCTACTTGGAGCGGACACAGCCCCACAGACAGTCCGCCCAATTGTTTGTTTCTTTTGACCCCAATAGGAGGGGAGTGGCTGTAGGGAAACGCACCATATCCAATTGGCTAGCAGATTGCATTTCCTTCACTTACGCCCAGGCGGGGCTGGCTCTTGAGGGTCATGTCACGGCTCATAATGTTAGAGCCATGGCTGCGTGGGTAGCCCACTTGAAGTCAGCCTCCATTGAAGAAATTTGCAAAGCTGCGACGTGGGCTTCTGTCCACACATTCACATCCCATTACTGCCTGCAGCAGGATACCCGACGCGACAGTCGGTTCGGGCAGTCAGTTCTTCAGAACCTGTTTGGGCTTTAGGATCCAACTCCACCCCCCGAGGGCCCTGTTTGTTCTGTTCCAGGCTGCACTCTCAGTTAGTTGGTAAATTTTTTAGGTCAATCTCAGTTATGTCCTCGCCGTTGCGAGGCCCAATTGACCTTGGTTGTTGTTTTGAGTGAGCCTGGGGGCTAGGGATACCCCATCAGTGAGAACAAGCAGCCTGCTTGTCCTCGGAGAAAGCGAATGCTACATACCTGTAGAAGGTATTCTCCGAGGACAGCAGGCTGATTGTTCTCACAAACCCGCCCGCCTCCCCTTTGGAGTTGTGTCTTCCCTTCAGAGTTTTGTCTTGCTACATACTGGACTGGCCGGCTCGAGCCGGTTTCGGGCGGGAAGACGGCCGCGCATGCGCGGTGCGCGCGGGCGCGCGAGGGCTAGCAAAGGACTTTGCTAGTGAAGATTCCGATTGGAGGGGCTGCCGTGGACGTCACCCATCAGTGAGAACAATCAGCCTGCTGTCCTCGGAGAATACCTTCTACAGGTATGTAGCATTCGCTGTAGTAGTAGTAGTAGTGTTGTAGATGGTGTTTTTGCAGTTTGGTAGATGTAGGAGTAGGTAGTTTCTGTTTTCTGGGCTGGCATTTCTTGAGGATAGTTCAATCATGTTAAGCATATATTTGGGTGCCATTCCAAAAGTATCTTGAAGATTAGGGTGCTCACTTTGAAAAATATTCTTGGCTTGACTGGCAGCCAATGCAGTATTTCAAGTAATGGGGTTGCTCTTTCATATTTCGATTTCTTGAAAATCAGTCTTGCTGCCGTGTTTTGGACTGTTTGCAGTGATTTTAGTGTGTTTTCCTTGCACCCCACGTATGCTGCATGGCAGTAGTCTAGTTGCGATAATATCCAGAAAGATTGCCTAGGAAAATAGTCTCTTATTCTTCTCTGTTTCCATAATGATCTGAAGCATTTTGATGTTACTGCTAATATTTGATTGTCCAGTGTTGGGTGTTTGTTGAGAATGATTCCTAGTATTTTAAGTTGTGTTTCAATGTGGTATGTTTGTTGGTTGATTGCAAATTTTTGGTAGGATGTGGGGTTGTGTGTTTCGCAGTCCTACAGGCAGTCTGTGACATTTATTTCTGCTTTTGCAAGGTTTGATCTTGTGTTTATTTTGTTTATGAAGTATTATGCAAGCTTGTCTGCAGTTGGTGGTGTTTCAGCTGTCGCCAATATGTTCTGGGTTTTCAATAGTTTGTTCACGTTGCTGTTTTATCATTTTACAGTATGTTAAGATTGTCCATTAGTGGAAAGGATGATTTTAGCTCATTTGCTCCTTCCTAAAATATTCAGGCACCGATGCAGGAAGCTACCACAGGTCTAACTGCATGGTTACTGAGGGCTGAACATGCTGACAATGCAGAGAGGGACTGAGCGTGGGTGTTAATGTGTAGCTATTTATGCCATACAAGTTAAAAGTATTCTGTAAGAATACAGAGATGTAAACAGGAGCTTCTGATGCACAGTTAGCATAAGAATTCTTTTTGTCAGGTCTGGGGCTGTGTACAAGGGTTCACAAAGAGGATTTCATGACGGTTTTTGAGATTTAACTGCTGGTTTTGTCTCCTTTTGCAACCTGAAGGACATCCCTACAAGGCTCAAAGGCAGACAGGAGGTTATAGTTATATGCGCCTGTCTTAACAAAATCAAGTGAAAGCACACATCGGCATCTGTTCTGCACCTAAATATGAGCCTCACAAAAACCGCTTGCACATAAATTTTTTCAAGGTTCATATTTAGGCACCGAAGGACAGGTGCTGATGTGTGTTGGAACTTCTGTTTTCTTTTGGACATGTGCATACACCACCCTTGCTTACAACAACATTTTTCTGTGCATGCATCTGGCACACTCCCCCCCTCATTAGCTGCAAGGTCTGCGCATAAAATTAGAATACATTTAACGTCTGCATGGCACAGCATTACATTCACAGTAGAAGCCAGGCGTGCAGACATCCATGTGCATTTGTGCATTGGCCCCTCAATGGCTAAAAAGCAACAGAGCAAAGTTAGGACTATGATTGTTGGGAGACTCATTTAGGAGCCCCATGGATGCTACATTTGAGGACTTTCTTGCACGAATGCCTTGTTACAGGTTTTGCTAGACCTTTTCAATAGGTGTCAAGTTGGGATTTGGACTTGGCCAATCTAAAAACACATTATTTAAGATTTACTGTGTTTTATAAGAAAGTCATCCAAAGTGGTTTACAATTCCTTTTCATTCTGCTACACCAATCCAAACCAGTGGGTTCTGTCCCTGTTTCTAGAAGACCCCGCAAAACATAAGGACATAAGTACATAAGAACATAAGTGTTGCCATACTGGGACAGACCAAAGGTCCATCAAGCCCAGCATCCTGTTTCAAACAGTGGCCAATCCAGGTTACAAGGAGTGGCCTAGTGGCTAGAGTGGTGGACTTTGGTCCTGGGGAACTGGGTTCAATTCCCACTACAGGCACAGGCAGCTCCTTGTGACTCTGGGCAAGTCACTTAACCCTCCATTGCCCCAGGTACAAATAAGTACCTGTATATAATATATAAGCCGCATTGAACCTGCTATGAGTGGGAAAGCACGGGGTAAAAATGTAATAAAACAAAACAATACAATACATTTTATGTTGCTTATCCCATTAGTAATATTTCCCCTTTCATAGCTATATTTTGATTGTCTTCAATTAAATCTCTGTCTACCATGAGTGTTCATGTTTGTTACATTACCATGTCTGTAGCAGACACATCATTTCTAGAATTAATGGACTACATGCCTTGAGGAAACAGGTATAGTTACATTAAGCAGGTGATGCTTTCTAAAACTTTTTGATTAATATGGACAATGATTTCCCTCACATCCAGTGTTTTTTTTGTACCGGCACCTTTTTTTCCTAGGCTCACCTACCCGCCCTTAGCTCCCCAGCCCTGCTTTCTGTTCCTGCCACCCGCAATGCCCCTTTTAAGCCCCCGACGAGTTCCAGCGCCCCAGCCCCACCTGTCCGCCCTTAGCTTCCCGACAGCCCCACCACCACCCCTCCGCCACGCGTTTAAATCTTTTATTTTTTTTACGTGACGTCGCAGCGCCGGCATTAGTGAGAGGACCAGGCTCGCCTCCTCCTGCCTTCCCTTCATTCCCTCTCAATGTCCCGCCCTTGCAGAAACAGGAAACTATGTCACAGGAAGGCGGGACACTGAGAGGGAACGAAGGGAAGGCAGGAGGAGGCGAGCTTGGTCCTCTCACTAATGTCGGCGCTGCAACTTCACGTAAAAAAAATAATAAAAGATGTAAACGCGTCATGGGGGGGGGGCTGTCGGGAAGCTAAGGATGGGCAGGTGGGCCTGAGGCGCTGGAATTTGACAGGGGCTTAAAAGGGGGGGGGCAGGTGGAGGCCTGGGGCGAGTTACTGGACATGGAGGGGAGAATAGGAGGCAAAGGAGAATCGCTGGACATGGATGGGAGGGGAGAGAAGAGAGGAGAAATTGCTGGACATAGATGGGAGGGGAGGGCAGAGGAGAATCGCTGGACATGATGGGCAGCGTAGAGAGAATTGCTGGACATGGAGGGCAGGGGAGAGAGGACAATCGCTGGACACAGATGGGAGGGCAGAGGAAAATCTGGACATGGATGGGAAGAGAGGGCAGGGGAGAGAGCAGAGTTTCTGGACATGGATGGATGGAGGGGAGAGAGGAGAAATGCTGGACATGGATGAAGTGGAGGGCAGGGAAGAGAGGAGAAATGTTGGCGGGAAGGAAAGAGATGCACATGGTTGGAGGGGAAGGGAGAGAGGAGAAATACTGGACATGGATGGAGGGGAGGGAAGACAGAGGACGTAGATGCACATGGATGGAGTGGAGGGGGAGAGGAGAAATACTGGACGTGGATGGAGGGGAAGGGAGGGAAGACAGAGGAGGAGATGCACATGGATTCAGGGGAGAGAGGAGAAATTTTGGACATGGATGGAGGGGAGGAGAGAAAGAAGAAGTGAGTGAGTCTACTACCCTGTTTCCCCGAAAATAAGACATCCCCTGAAAATAAGACCTAGTAGAGGTTTTGCTGAATTGCTAAATATAAGGCCTCCCCCGAAAGTAAGACCTAGCAAAGTTTTTGTTTGGCCCCGATGGGACATGGACACAGAAACCTTAATTTATTTCGCTGCAACCCAAAGACGAAATAACATTAAAGAAATGCAAGAAACAAGACTGAGGTGGAAAATATATCGTCCAGTGGACTCCTACCATCCTCCTTCACGCTTTTGTGAAGATCAACTACCAGTAAGTGAGCCCGGAAAGAAAAGAAACATCCCCCTTGCAGAAATAATAAAAGAAAAGAAAATGAGTAACTGAGCCCTTTCGGCGCTGCTCCATCGCCCAAGGGCTAAGTCAGACTAGAAGGATGGAAAGTGTTGCGAATGTACAGGAGGAGCGCATAAATCACCACCAATGGGGAACGGAGCTACCATAGAATTTTTTTTTTTTTACGTAATATGGTAGGTATGATCCTGCGCCCTAAGCCCTCTCACAACCTCCCGAGACCCCCAGCCAGAGCAGCCCGGCCCCACATTCCATTACCTTTCCTAGTGCATACCCCTCCTCCATTCCCAGCCTGGCCAGGGTGGCTCTGCTCCGCTCGAGTCCTGCGGTCACTGTGGGCAGATAGGCGAGCCACGGCCTACTCCTGCAGGATACCGCCCCCCACTTCACTACTGTTCCCGACCGCCACAGTCCCCCTACTACTCCCGAATAAGACATCCCCTGAAAATAAGACCTAGCGCATCTTTGGGAGCAAAAATTAATATAAGACACTGTCTTATTTTCGGGGAAACACGGTACTATTTAGCATTTCTATAGCGCTACAAAGCGTACGCAGCGCTGCACAAACATAAAAGAAAGACAGTCCCTGCTCAAAGAGCTTACAATCTGACAAAAATAAAGCAAGCAAATCAATTAATGTGTAGAGGAAAGAGGAGAGGAGGGTAGGTGGGGGCGAATGGTTACAAGTCAAAAGCAATGTTAAAGAGGTGGGCTTTCAATCTAGATTTAAAGATGGTCAAGGATGGGGCAAGACGTAGGGGCTCAGGAAGTCTATTCCAGGTGTAGGGTGCAGCGAGACAGAAGGGGCGAAGTCTGGAGTTGGCAGTAGTGGAGAAGGGAACAGATAAGAAGGATTTATCCATGGAACGGAGTGCACGGGAAGGGGTGTAGGGAAAGAGATGCACATGGTTGGAGGGGAGGAGAGAGGAGAAATGCTGGACGTGATAGAGAGAGGAAGGAGATGAACACTGACAAGGTGAGGGAAAGGGAAAAGAGGAGAAAATCTGCACATGGATGATAGGTAAAAGCTGGATCTACTCTATACCTCCTCCAGTCAAGTCCACAGAGGACCCAGCTTTTACCTATGGATGTAGGGCAAGAAATGAAGGAGGAAATTAAAGAAATAAATGGAAAGGAAGCCCTGGAAACGGAGTTAAGGGATCAGATAAAGAGCCTCAGAATCAGAGACTGGGACCCACATGTTCAGAAAAACAGTCACCAGACAACAAAGTTAGAAAAAAAAATCATTTTATTTTCATTTTAGTGTTTGGAAGAGGTCCAATTTGAGAATTTACATCTGCTGTCTTATTTTGCACTGGGTATACTAGAGCTGTAACAGCTTAATAGAAATTATTTATAATGAAAAAAAATCACAAGTTATTTTTTGCTCCTATACTGGTATAGTATTTTTAATGATACTGCTTATATGTGCCACAGCTGATATAAGGGGTGTGGCTACCATAGGGGGCGCAGCCATAGATGGTGACCCCACCCATGAGTACCGGTACCTTTTTTCCTACAAAAAAAAAAAAAAGCACTGCTTACATCATAATTTTGTTTCCTGTTCCTTGTGGCTGGATCACTAGACTTACATGCCCTCATTATTTTAGATTGTTATGACATAAATATAGTATTTGTATAGTACAAAAGAAAATGCTAGAATGGGTTGTTAGTGTACTTGACACTCTAGAACGTCCACTATTTAGCCCTGTCATTCTCAGTGT
Source organism: Microcaecilia unicolor (assembly GCF_901765095.1). Classification (NCBI taxonomy): domain Eukaryota; kingdom Metazoa; phylum Chordata; class Amphibia; order Gymnophiona; family Siphonopidae; genus Microcaecilia; species Microcaecilia unicolor. The sequence goes on along the minus strand of NC_044041.1, from coordinate 31,981,588 downwards.
CACTTATGAAAAAGCAAGAAAGGTCGCATCCAAATTATTAGATCAGTTTCCTAAATCATCTTCTGGACTGAATACACATTTAAAGTTTTGTGGCAGGTAGGGGTTTAAGGTTCTAGTGTAAGCAATTTGCTTTTTACAAAAAGACAGAAGCAAGCAGCAAGGTTATAATCCCATTGATACAGAAGCTCTGTGGGTGCCCCTCAGACAGCTTATTAAGATTCTTAAGGACACACAGATTTAAAATATCAAACAGAAGTTTTTATAGATCTGTATTACAAAATGATGATACTGTACCTGCAGCGCCATCTGGAGGTGCAATTTTCATTGGGTAAGGTGGAACATGTGCAGTGTCGGGCCCTCCATCTTTGCATGGGCATGTGAAAGGGATTCGCTCCTGATTACAGGCAAATTTAATGAATTTGCAAAGTTCTTCCTGAGTGAACAATTCTAACGCAGACCAGAAATATTCAATATGTTGGTCAGTCTCCATCAGTCCCACTTGGTACATCGTATGTGCCTATTGGAGGAGAGATGCAGAGAATAAAAACTAAGGAAGTCCCACAAATGTCATACATTCTATCATATTTTAGACTAGAATCTAATGAAACTGAATTTTCAGTTCCCCCTTCTCCCCAAAGTTTTGGCAATGCTTCTCAAAACTAAACCACGATATGTCTTGAAATATCCCTTTTTTAGTCCCAGCCACCAATTTTTACAACCCTTCAGTACCCAAGGACTGGAGGTGGGCAATATAAAGCCAATGTTTAAAAAGACCTCTAAGTGTGATCCAGGAAATTGCAGACCATTGAGCCTGACAGTGCAGGGCAAAATGGGTAAAGCTACACTAAAGAAAAAGCCCCCCACCTCCCAATTTACTGATCATAGATAGACATTGCTTAATGGGAATGAGTCAGCATAAGTTCAGCAAATCATGCTTGAGCAAATTATTAGATTTTTTTTTTTTTTTGGGGGGGGGGGTGGGTGGTATAAACAAATGAGTGGATAACAGTGAGCTGGTTGATACACTCTGTTTGGATTTTCAGAAGGCATTGACAAAATGTGTCATGAGAGGCTCCTTAGGAAATTAAAGTCATAGGGATAGGAAGCCATGCTCTTTTGTGGATTAAAGCCTGGCTAAAAGTCTTGAAACAGAGAATAAGACTAAATGGTCAGTTATCCATCTGGAAAAGGGTTAGTAGTAGAGTGCCCTTAGGGTTTGTACTGGGACCGATGCTGTTTAACATTCATAAATAATCTGGAGATAGGAGTGATAAGTGAAGTGATGGAATTTGCAGGTGACCCAAAATTATTCTAAGTCATTAAAATGGCAGAGGACTGTGAGGATTGCAAAAGGATCTTGTGAGACTAGGGGACTGAGCATCTAAATTGCAAAGGAAGTTTAATGTGAACAAGTGCAAAGTGATGCACACAGAAAAAATAAACCCAATTATAGGTACAAAATGATGGGCTCTGAGTTAGGAGTCATCACCCAAGAAAAAGATATTGGGAGCTGTTGTGGACAAAACACTGAAATTTTCAGCTCAGTGCTCTATGGCTGCCAAAAATGTAAAATAGAATGTTAGGGATTATTTGAAAAGGAATGGAGAACAAAACTGGGAATATCATTATGTGTCTGTATAGATCCCTGGTATGACCACACCTGGAGCACTGTGTGCAATTTTGGTCACTCATCTCAAAAAGGATAACACAGAACTAAAAAACGATCAGACAAGGGTGATATAAGTGATGAAGGGGAGAGAATATCACCCTTATGAAGAAAGTCTAAATAGGTTAGGGCTCAACAGCTTGAAGATTACAGAATGGATCCAACAGATATTTTATAAAATCATGAGGGACCCAGACCAACCATGTATAGCACCCATGACTACATGGAGTGGTCTAGCTAGTCCAAGCCCTTCATTTTCACACCTCCTCCCCATTTTTTAAAAAAAGGTCAATATGAGCAAAATCCAGTTGAGCCAAAATAACTTACACCGACACTCCCAGGAATGGTTAAATAGAGAACAGTAATTTAACCTTTCAAAATACTAAGGTCCTCATTTTACAAGCCCTATTTGTGTTTGACACATGTATTATCTGTTTAACTAGCTGTATATTAGTAGTCTATTCCATCTAGGATATTCTCTTGCTTGTAAACCACTTTGAAGACTCTGTTAAAGGTGGTATAGAAGTATCGAAATAGAATAAACCAGCACTTAAATGTTCACCTTGCATAAATGTTTACATCCCCATTTTATAAAGCTGGAATATACACGTCTCAAAACCAAGTGTGTGCAAATGGAAAGGGGGGGGGGGCATGGTCTGGGCATGTTTTGGGCAGAACAAGGGAGTGGTAAGTTCATACTTACCCCAATACCTAAAGACGCGAAGAAAAAAAATCAAATGACCTTACCAATTATCGCCCAGTTGCATCCATCCCACTAGTAGTAAAATTGATGGAGAGCATGGTGTCCAAACAACTAACGGAATATATGGACAAGTTCTCATTATTACATGAATCACAGTCAGGATTCCGCCCCTTCCATAGTACGGAAACTGTACTAGTCACTCTTCTAGCTAAATTCAAACATGAAATTGCCATAGGTAAAAGTATATTCCTCCTCCAATTCAACATGTCGAGCGCATTCGACATGATAAACCACAGTATACTTTTGGGTTTACTTGAACACCTCGGGATTGGAGGTAATATACTTAATTGGATCAAGGGTTTCTTAACCACCAGAACATACCAAGTTAAATCAAAAACAAACATTTCATCACCGTGGAATGCACATTGCGGAGTACCTCAAGGTTCCCCATTATCACCAATACTCTTCAATATAATTATGTCCCCTTTGGCCAAATTCTTATTCAAAGACCTCACTCATTCATTTATGCAGACGATGTTACAATTTATATCCCCTTCAGACATGACCTTTCTGAAATCTCCAATGAAATCATGCGATGACTGAACATCATGGATTCTTGGGCTAACTCATTTCAACTAAAACTAAACACAGAAAAAACACATTGTCTTATCCTCTCATCCCCATACAATAATTATAAACTCACAACCCTAAGCACTCCTGTTTATGCTCTTCCTATTTCTGATAACCTCAAAATCTTAGGTGTTATTATTGATAGCCATCTTACACTTGAGAGCCAAGTTAACTCTATTATGAAGAAGATGTTTCATTCTATGTGGAAACTTAAACGTATAAGACCTTACTTCCTGAGGGAAATGTTCCGTAACTTGATACAATCAATGGTTCTGAGCTACGCAGATTACTGCAATGGATTATATGCGGAATGTAAAGTACAGCTTATGAAGAAACTCCAGACAGCCCAAAACACAGCTGCCAGACTGATATTCGATAAAACACGATTCGATAGCGCTAAACCTCTCCTATTAAAATTGCACTGGCTCCCAATCAAGGATCGCATTACCTTCAAAATCTGCTCTTTGGTCCACAAGATTGTCTACGGTGATGCCCCAGGTTATATGATTGACTTGATAGATCTTCCGACCAGAAACAGAACCAGAGCGTCACGTACCTATTTGAACCTCCACTATCCAAGCTGCATTGGACTCAGATACAAATCAACATATGCATCAAATTTTTCTTACTTAAGTACACCAATGTAGAATGCACTGCCAAAGAGTGAGAAAACGATTCACGACCATCAAAACTTCAGGCGATCATTAAAGACCTATCTGTTTTGCAAGGCCTATCCTACTGGCCCTACTTAAATGCCTCAACTCTACAATGCATTAATACCTTACATCGCATTGGACATTATATATTCCTTTTTTTCCTTGTCCCTTTTTGTACCTGTCTACTCTAACCTTACCTGACCCTTATTTTAAACTATATTTGTTTAACATTTATCGGACTTGGCGATCGCCTTTATGGTATAATGTAAGCCACATTGAGCCTGCTAATGGTTGGGAAAATGTGGGATATAAATAAATACACCTTTAGTCCCCCATTTCAGAAGGGGACTAAACGCCTATGTCTTAAAAGACTGATGTCAGGAGTTACACCTGCTACCAAGAACATTTAGGATTTGGAAAATAGCTGACATTGAGCAGCACTCCACTGTAGGGGCTGGGGAGGGGGTTATTTATTTATTTGTGACATTTATATCCCACATTATCCCAAACAAGTTTGAGTTCAATGTGGCTTACAATATACAGTATAGGATACATAACAAAAAATAATGCATAAGAAAGTAATTTGTTGTAAGAATCCAATTTTGCAATACAATATCATAAACATACTGGGATAGCTATGGATGTTTAACATTTGCTTCCTTAAACCCCCAGTGGTTTTTATCTCCCCCAAATTCAAACTGGACAGCATTGGGATGATAATTGGTTATGTTTTAAATATTGCAAAAGTAAGCAGTTATGTGCCAGCTTGAAAAATGTTGATATTCTATATATTTATTTTTTCTAAAATACATGTTTATGCTGCCTTCACTCGGTGCATACGACCAAAACTGGAAATGTCCTAACCCGGATGTCTCAATTCGGACTTCTAAAGGGGCTAATTGTGTGAGGTGGTCCATGGCTGCCCATGTCACTGCTGGCAGAAGCCATCTACGTGTCATACATATCTAGATGTTTACTGTTGCACCTAGAGCCTGTATGGATAACACTATGCAAAACAGCACTGCACATTTAGTGCCACTGCTGGAATTCTGTTAAGACATTTTTCCACACAGACACTAGACAGGCAGCTTCCACAGCAAGGGGATCTCACAGTGGCTAATTACTACAGGTGTAGGGGGTAGGGAATTCATGTGGTTAGTGTGGGCTAGTTTCTGTATCATGGGCATCCTCTCAAAAATTCTGGATTTCCTCATTTGCCATGGTGGCATTTTGTAAGATCAATGTTTATCTTCTA